>NC_060121.1:938881509-939181509 GCF_021461395.2 Schistocerca americana | reverse complement strand
TATCTGAATGACACAAGACCCGTAGCCTTCACTGACACAGAAGAGTATGAACAAATTAGAAAATTCAAACAAAATCAAAATCAAATCAATACACAGTACTAAAGAGAAATCCGGGAAGTACAAGATCAGTTGGCACAAGTAATACAAGAATTACATATATCAGGGGACATTCGCGCTCCAGTACGGGAAGAGGGACATAGAAATATGGAACAACCACAAAATAATAACACAGGACACTTCGGAAATTATGAAAGAAATTGGCAAGGCGCATTGGATTTTGAGATGGAACCGCCGAAACGAAGTAACAATGAGCGATGTGCGACTCGCCGACACGATGATTTTGACTATAAGCTGTTCATTACTACACGTAAATTCAAAACATTTAAGAATTCTGACAACGACATTTATCCACAAGCATGGCTTCATCAATTCTCTCATTGTTTTCCTCCCAACTGGTCATTGGAGCACAGGTTAGAAATCATGTGTGGCTACTTGGAGAATGAACCAGCTGTAAGAATGCGATCGGTTATTCACGATTGTCACAGTGAAGGAGAATTTTACCATGCCTTCCTCTCAGCATATTGGTCTCAAGTCACACAAGACCGAGTAAAACATGGCATCATAATGATGAAACATTTCGAACAATCTGAATTTTCCAGTCTTGTGAAATATTTTGAAGACATGTTGCACAAGAATCAGTATCTGTCAAACCCATACAGCCCCTCAGAACTCATCCGCATTTGCTTAATCAAATAGCCTGAACGTTTACGACATATTATTTTGGCAGGACGTTGCAAAGATGACATTGAAGCTTTTCAGGGACTCTTACAAGAATTAGAAATTGACACTGACAATCGCGGAACGCGAAAACAGGAACACAACAATTACATGTCACATCCGTCACAATTCCGCGATCAAAGAAATAATACACGACAAGGCTATTCTTACAACGTAAATCATGACCAAAACAGACACCACCTGTATGACAACCGTTGGCAGAGTAAAAATAATTACAGAGAAAGATCGCATTTCCATAGTAATGACTATCACAGAGACAGCCATAGAAACAGACAATATGGGAACCAAAATAATTATTATCAAGGGAGACAGAATAACTTTAGACGCAACGGTCCAGCGCGCAGTTACGATTCATGGAGAAATTCTCCACCACGTGACCGACAAGAAAGAAACTATGGAATCTACCGACATGACGAGGACAGACGATATGATCGTAACGACAGAGCTGAATTGCATCAGAACTGGCGAGATTCAAACAGAGCAGGGCACTCTCGACCAGGTGAATTTGTAGAAGTTAGGTCTCCTAATCCCAGTAACGACACGCGCAAACAAAGAAACAGACAATGACTCGTACCGCAGGCAGCCACGTGCGCCCGCTGGCTCAGGAAAAAATAACATAGATGCTAACCTTGAGAAAAATTCCAGTATTCCTTACTGATGTATACCACATGATAATTGCATTGAAGTTGAAACTCTGCGTACTAGGAAGAGTAAAGGTTTACACCACATTTCACATGTAAAACCATTTATTGAAAGATAATCTGCATTTTAACTTAGTCTTTGCCATAAAATTTTTCACTTCACGCTACTAGTACAATTTGTCACACTGAGAAACTGTTAACATGCAACAATGATTGAAATTAAATATCCAGTCAAGAACCAAGAGAACTTATTTAAACGGAAATTACGAATGCATTGTTATTGTGAACAGATGACACAGTGTTATTGTGTGTGTACATTCTTGCTTGTTAGTTGCACGATTACGTAGCGACTATAAGGCTCACATACTTAGAACATTTACCAGTACTGCTAATGGGATTTTAATGCAACATTTTGGTTTACTTGAAAATACATTCTGGATTTATAGTACTTTCTGTGAGATACCAGATGACACAGTGGTTAGTTTATGTGACAGCTACACGATTTTTTCATGATGCTACTAACGAGTGACAATTTACAATGTTGCTTTTGCGGTGTATCTGTTTTATATCTGCACAGTTTTTCTGAATTCTTCTGGAAAGTAAAACATGTTTTAGTAGTAACTTTTGTGGTGTAGCTACAAGGAAACAGCCTTTTCCGTAGCACAACAATACGTTACAGCACAGTACTTACTTCATCACGCCAATAAGTGTACCAACTACGATATCTATACGCAAAGCATTTCACTTTTGTTTATCATGAGGTAAGTAGATTGGCTTCTGCAGAACTTAGCTTTCGGAGGACGATAACTACGACACTTCCACAGAGATTATCTTACAACAAGATGCACAGTTTAGCGCTACAGTACACGTAATTGAGTGATTAATTTTGTACTTAAATCATTTATTTTTAAAGATATTTAAAGTACAATGATACAAAGGTTTTCCGTGATACATTTCATTCCATTGCTGTAATCTGTAACACCTGAGGATACAATTACATGAATCCTCAGGGGGGTACATGCTTACTTTGTGTACCATGTGTTTGGCAAGCACAAGGAGCCCTAGCTAATATGGTATTTGCTTATACAACTTTACACATCGGTATCATATTTCTCTAACACACAAATTACACAGCTATCTGATCATTTAACTGAGAGATAAACTTTTTTTACTACATCAGTGACACATGTTTACGCAATTACACAGCTGGGTAACTTCACACTTATGAAATTGTATTGTGTCTGTACTTTGTGAACTGTTCATATTTTTTCAGAACCATTGTGATACTATGAGAGCTTTCAATGATGTATTTGGTATGAGATCATGATTTTTAAAGTACGTTTGAGGTAAATGACACTATTGAAATGAGCAGAGAATTTTCTTTAGGTTTTGAAATTATTGCAGAAAGCTACGACGTTTTTGAGATTTGGCTGAGTTTTTATGATGTTATTATTATGATGACAATGTGTATTATGCTGTTGAGGTATGTTTATGATCAATAAGCTGATGCTGTATGAGGAATTTAATTATGCTATGTATTTATTATGATGAAATATTGAAGAAGTGTCGACAAATATGTACATGTGTAATAAGTTAATGGATAATGAGTAGTGGTTAGAGACTCTGACTTGTGAAAAAGGATGTTGGAAACCAAGAATCGTACTTTAAGAGTTATGAAATGTGTGTAAATGCATGGATGTATCACAATGTCGACGAAAATTTTTTGGACACTGTTATATCAATAGGATTTTGTTTCTACACATTTGTAACGCAAATTCTCAACCTGTGAATTTTTTTATATGAGACTGCCACTGTAGCAGAAACTGCTGTCGTAAATATTTCAGTAAAAAAGGTAAGTGACCTTGACGTAATGCGTTTTGGGCGCCCAGCTGAGAGGTAGTCATCTGACAAAAGAAAGCCATTAGGCGCAAAAAAAAGAAAAAAAAAGAAAAGAGGCCATTATCCTCGCTATTGACATTTCTTTGTCGAAAGCATCGCAGATACGACACGCTCAAACTTGAAAAAATATGATTACACTGTGGAGCTCGTAATTTATGATATTTACTAAAATGCCTAATGAAATGATGAGAAACATTTTATATCTATTGTCTTTGTAGTTGAGAGATTGCTCATTTTGTTTAATATCTAGTATCTAGCTCCACTGCAACATTGGTTAAATTAAAATTTTATAGATGTACTAATATAAATATTTTATGCCTAAAGATCCAGTAAATAATTTTATGAAAAAACTAAGAAGCATAAAAAGACACTTCCCTTCACAGGAATTGCATACGGAATTTTCTTTTCAACTACTTGGTAATTTTTTTGGTAGAATAACTTCTTGTGGTGCACCACTTTAATTACGAAGACATTAAGATGTGAATAGACATTTTCCTTATCTGCATTGTTGTCTTTAGTGTAGTAGTTTTTCTGCCTGTGGGTTTGTCATGTTTAGATATAAGTTATTACATTTACTGCTGCTAGCTTTGCCAATTTGTATTTTTTGTCATTGCTGTTTGTATTAATTGTTTTGTGCTGCAGCATTGCCTCGTCCCTTAGTTTAGCATCTGAGCTCAGAAGATTTAAGTTAGCTTAAGATGGGGTAGGCTATATATGAGAACGAGTTGTGATGAATTGGATGAAATGCATTGAGAAGCTATAAGAAAATGGTTTGGCCAAAAAAGGATTTGGAAAGAGTATATGAACAAAAATTAGGGTTTAGGGACAACAGGTTTAGGTAGGATTTTCTTGGAAATAAATGATTAGGTAAGATAATGGAAAATTAATAATGAGGTAAGAAATATGTGAACATATAAATACAGAAAGCATGCTTGGATAGGATTTTTTTGGTGGAAACAAATGTTGAAATAAGACGAAAGATCTAGGGAATGAATTTTTGGGTTGGATTGCAGTACCAAATGTTACACTGAAAACAAACCCTGTCCTTTCCTCCTGTGTTATTCTGCTATGTGTTTGTGTACTCTTGAGTATTTGTGTTTTTCCTGTCTTTATGTGTTTAGCTAATACGATTTATGTTGTAGAATTTTTCTAGTACTAAGCTACATTCACTATGAGGAGGAATACTGTTATCCTCAAATATAATTTACATTAATAATATGTTATTTTCTTTGTAAAGATGTTTATAGACATTATTTATTCTGTTCTGTTTTAATGCTCATGTGTGAAGTTGATGTTTCAAAAGTTATTCTGATCTTTTATGTATGTACTTGTGTCATAATTCTTGTAACACTGATGTATGTGTCTATTTCTATTCTTTTGTAAGGCCCGTATTATTACAAATGTTATCTGTACTATTATGTTCTTTAATGATGTATTCTGTACCTTTGTAATTGTATTCTTATGTTGTAAATTTATAATTGTATAGACACCAGTTCATCAAATTAAGCAGCTTGTAAGCATTCATTTCACTGCACACATTTCTGTTGGTCATAGTATATGCACAATATGTGAAAAAAAAAGAGGACTGTTAGTGCTCGCACATGTGTTGATAATTCAGCAAGGGACTGATTAATAGCATTGCTGGTTCTAAGGACAATTCCAAAAACTTTGTGATTGCACAAGTGGTGGTTTATGGACTTGCTATATTGTCCACAAGACTCTTCGATGGTGATTGTGCACCTGCACAGTCGCAACAGATGACTGCTGGCCGTCTCTACAAGGACTACAGTGGGTCTGCATCTTTGATGCCCCACCAATACCATTATTTCTACCAGGACTACAGTGGGTCCGTTCTGCGATGACTTACCTACCAATATTCTTCAAAACTTTGACTGAGTCTGCAGTGGGTTTGCTATGTTGTGGTGGATGTGGGGAAGTGAGATGGGGGATTTTTGAGAGCGGATGATCTGTCTGCATGTCAAGAGTCAGCACTGTATTTCCGTTGGAAGGACAACACTACTTCTTCAAGACTGCATGGAAATCCACTGCTTCCGTGTGCATTCTCATTTACTGCTCAGACTTTGAGGAAAAAACTGCAATTTTACTGTGATGATGATCAGGACTGTCTTTATAGACTGTGGGAATATTTTAGCTTTTGACCAACATTGTATCAATAAGTGTGTGCATTTGATTTCTTTGTTATTGTAATTGTGAAAAATTTTTAACAAATATGTATTGGCCAGCGCCCAAAACAATTTGTAAAATTTTTTGCGGGGAACATGGGACTATGTAAGTAGGCTGTTTAGGTTTTCTTATTGGTAACGCCACGTAGCGCTCTGTATGAAAATCACTGGCTGTGCTGTGTGCAGTCTGTGGCTAGTTTGCATTGTTGTCTGCCATTGTAGTGTTGGGCAGTTGGATGTTAACAGCGCGTAACGTTGCGCAGTTGGAGGTGAGGCGCCAGCAGTGGTGGATGTGGGGAGAGAGATGGCGGACTTTTTAAATTTGTAAGACTGGATGTCATGAGCTGCCATATACATTATGACTTTTGAACACTGTTGAGGTAAATACATTGTTTGTTCTCTATCAAAATCTTCATTTGCTAACTATGCCTATCAGTAGTTAGTGCCTTCAGTAGTTTGAATCTTTTATTTAGCTGGCAGTAGTGGCGCTTGCTGTATTGCAGTAGTTCGAGTAACCAAGATTTTTGTGAGGTAAGTGATTTGTGAAAGGTATAGGTTAATGTTAGTCAGGGCCATTCTTTTGTAGAGAATTTCGAAAGTTAGATTGCGTTGCGCTAAAAAATATTGTGTGTCAGTTTAAGGACAGTCATGTATAAATTTTTATAAGGGGACGTTTCAACCTGCCTAATATCGCGCAGGACCCCCGCTAGCAAGCAGAAGTGCTGCAACACGACGTGGCATGGACTCGACTAATGTCTGAAGTAGTGCTGGAGGGAATTGACACAATGAATCCTGCAAGGCTGTCCATAAATCCGTAAGAGTACGAGGGGGTGGAGATATTTTTGAACAGCACGTTGCAAGGCGCCCCAGATATGTTCATGTCTAGGGATTTTGGTGGCCAGCGGACGTGTTTAAATTCAGAAGAGTATTCCTGGAGCCACTCTGTAGCAATTCTGGACATGTGAGGGTGTCGCTCTGTCCTGTTGGAATTGCCGATATCCGTCGGAATGCGCAATGGACATAAATGGATGCTGGTGATCAGACAGGATGCTTACGTACGTGTCATCTGTCTGAGTCCTATCTAGACGTATCAAGGGCCCCATTCACTCCAACTTCATACGTCCCACACCCTTACAGGGCCCCCACCAGCTTGAACAGTCCCCTACTAGCTTGCAGGGTCCATGGATTCATGAGGTTGTCTCCAAACCCGTAATCGTCCATCCGCTCGATATAATTTGAAACGAGACTCATCCGAACAGCCAACAGTTTCCAGTCATCAACAGTCCAATGTCGGTGTTGGCGGGCCCAGGCGAGGCATTAAGCATTGTGTCGTGCAGTTATCGCGGGTACACGTGTGGGCTTTCGGCTCCGAAAGTTCTCATGAGTGATGTTTCGTTGAATGGATGGCACGCTGACACTTGTTGACGGTCCAGCATTGAAATCTGCAGCAATTTGCGAAAGGATTGCACTTCAGTCACGTTGAACGATTCTCTTCAGTCGTCATTGTTCCCGTTCTTGCAGGATCTTCTTCGGGCCGCAGCGATATCGGAGATTTGACGTTTTACCGGATTCCTAATATTCACGCTACACTCGTGAAATGGCCGCAGGGGAAAATCCCCACTTCATCGCTACTTCGGCGATGCTGTGTCCCATCGCTCGTGCGCCGACCGTAACACAACGTTCAAACTCACTTAAATCTTTATAACCTACCATTGGAGCAGCAGTAACCTAACAACTGCGCCAGAGACTTGTCTTATATAGGCGCTGCCGATCGCAGAGCCGTATTCTGCCTGTCTACATATCTCTGTATATGAATAAGCATACCTATACCAGTTTCTTTGGCGGTTCAGTATATAATATAAAAGAAATCTACTCAGAAAATTCGAAGGCCCGACGTATGTCTGCCAGCCACCTTGTCATCCTCTGTCTTGCGGCGTCATGCGGATGTGGTATGGAGGGGGGCACATGGTCAGCACACCTCTTTCCTGGTCGTTTCGCCTACTTTCCAGACCGTGAAGCCGCTGCTTTTCATTCAAGTAGCTCTTCAATTGACATTACGAGCCTGAGTGCACCCTATATCCGTCCTAAATATTCTTGGAGTATCGGGAATCGAACCCGCGTCTGCTACATTGTAACTATTTGCTATGACCTTTCAGCTACAGAGGCGGACATTCTTTTCCTTAGTTTTTCCGTATCTGAGGATTTGCATTTCCTGCCTGCTGTCTACCAGCAAGATATTGGTTGGTTGATATGGGGGAGGAGAACAAACAGCGAGGTCATCGTCCCATTGGATTAGGGAAGGAGGGGGAGGAAGTCGACCGTGCCCTTCAAGAGGAACCATCCCGGCATTTGCCTGAAGCGATTTAGGGAAATTACGGTAAACCTATATCAGGATGACCGGACGCGAGTTTGAACCGTCGCCCTCCCGAATGCGAGTCCAGTATGTTCACTATTGCACCACCTCGCTTGGTCAGCGAGCTATCAAAGACTTCCGTCTCAGAATATAAAACTCCATTGCGAACTCTGAACATGAGTGCGCCAGACTTGTTGTCTTATATAGGCATTGCCGATCGCAGAGCGGTATTCTGTCTGTTTACATATCTCTGTATATGAATAAGCATACCTATACCAGTTTCTTTGGCGGTTCAGTATATAATATAAAAGAAATCTACTCACAATTTTTGAAGGCCCGACGGATGTCTACCGGCCGCCTTGTCATCCTCTGTCTTGCGGCGTCATGCGGATGTGGTATGGAGGGGGGCACATGGTCAGCACACCTCTCTCCTGGTCGTTTCGCCTACTTTCCAGACCGTGAAGCCGCTGCTTTTCATTCAAGTAGCTCTCCAATTGACATTACGAGCCTGAGTGCACCCCACACCCGTCCTAAATATTCTTGCAGTATCGGGAATCGAACCCGCGTCTACTAGATGTTTACTTCAAATATTGCGTTTGTGATGTTATTAATAACGAATACCATTAGAAAAATGTATTGATGCATGAGCGTAAAAACCCTAGATCCCTGTGAAGGCTTCTGGAACGTTAGTTACATACATTTTCCTACAGATATGGTGCTCTGTGGCTTGGAAATTTTAAATAACACCAGGTGTCTCTCCAAAGAATCATGAGGTCCATTTCCTCTGGTGTTTCGGCAGATATTTTAGCTTCGTTTCTGCAGTGTGTAGCCGGAGTCAGCCCAAACAAATACTGCTCATCACCTGATTCATTCGACGTCCAGTGGCAACAAAAGGCGTCGATTTGTTTCCCGATACAAACAAAATTATTTTTAAAGCGGAATTTTACGTTCCCAATTGGTAAAGTGATCCCAAATTGGTCTAATGTTATATATGCCCATATTAACATGGACAATAAAGTAGGAACAACCTGCCACATCTAATATACCGTTATGACCTGCGCTATCTGGCAGCGCCTTGGCCGACCGTGGTGACCGAGCTGTTCTAGGCGCTTCTGTCCGGAACCGCGCGACTGCTACGATCCCAGGTTCGAATCCTGCCTCGGGCATGGATGTGTGTGATGTCCTTAGTTAGGTTTAAGTAGTTCTAAGTTCTAGGAGACAGTTCTAGGAGACTGATGACCTCCGATGTTAAGTCCCATAGTGCTCACAGCCATTTGAGCCATTTTTTGAGCAGCGCCTTGCAACAGCACTGCCCAGTCGCTGCTGGAGTGTTGGTTATTCTTCGTTTTTTTCCTGTCCGTGTTAATACATATAGATAGAATGAATATCAAACCAGACTAATCTTGGACCGCTCTATCGAATGGGCAAAAAGAAAACCACTTTAAAACGTATTTTGGCTGTAACAGGAAACAAACCAACGCTTTCCTTTGATACTGGGCACCGCACGAAAGACGTGATGAGCAGATTCGTTTGGGCTGACTCCAGATACGCATTTCAAATTCGAAATTGTAAACTTATACCAAAACATCAGAGCAAATGCGCCTGACGACTCTTATGAGAGACATCCTACGTATATTGACGTAATCTGCTAGACAAAAATATTTTTGTTTATTTATTGTCGGACTAGTATCTGCTGCACATGCCAATCATCAGCGGCAGCTTGACGGAAGAGGAGGACATTGGTGCTTAACGTCCTGTCGACAAAGAGGTCATTAGAAACGGAAGCAGAAGCTCGAATTAGGGAGGGATGGGGAAGGAAATTGGCCGTGATCTTTGGAAGGAACCATCCCGGCCTTTATCTGTAACGATTTAGGGAAATCGCGAAAAACCTAAATCTGGATGGCTGGACGCAGGTTTGCACCATCGTCCTCCCAGATACGAGTCCAGTGTGCTAACCACTGCTAACCTCTCGCCTGGTACGGCAGCTTGAGAATATTGTTTTCTTAATACAGGTCAAAAAGGTTTACAAGTTATGGGCGCATACACTAACGTGCCAAAAGTCACGGGCTTCCGACTAGTACGGTTATATCCAAGTATCGTCTTTTATTACGATGTTCTACACAGATTTTATCTTCAGTTGAATTTTCGGATCTTTTGGTTTTACACCAATTGACACGTGCATGTTTTTAAGCTCTGGTCAAAATGGAAGAAATTTTTTTCGCAGCTAAATGTTCAGTAAAATCGAATTTACTGTAGTCTTTCATATGCCTAAGGCCCATTTCATATTTGTCCGGTTGCCGGCGCGGTGCTTCCACATTCCGGTTGCTTTTATGCGCAGCACGGTACGGTAGCTCCCTAAGAAACTTGACAATCGCTTTATACAGACGACTGTCTTTAGAAGTCGAGAGAGAAGATTCTGATTGAGGGAGGAGGTAATCCATACTCGTTAAAGTCTTCAGATATCCCGCTGGTTCATTGTCCAATCTGAAACACGAAAACAAGCTGTGGTTTACATCAGCTTGTGACTTAGAATCACACTCACATGCAGGGAAATCGCAAATGTTGATATAATGATATACAGACACTGGAAACAAGGCAGTGTTAAAGAGGAGACGAATGATGGTAGAAATCACAGATCGGTCCAAATGAATTGTCGTAAATCACGGATATTTAAGAATCTGAGATTGTAATGTCACATAATATCGAGCTTTCGCTTGTTGCGACACATTCCACATCTCTTGCCATTGCTGTTTTCTATGGCTTTTGACTTCCCCTAACTAGTCTGTACATAGTAATTTCAAATAGAGAACAGTTCCTGTAGATGCAGCTTGCTTCACTAAGACATCAGCTTCCTCATTATAGTGAATGCCAGCGTATGAATGCACCCAGAGTGGAATGATTGTCTGCCCTCTCCGTTTACAGCGAATATATCCTAGTACAATAGAACAGAAACAGTGCACGAGACTTGACCTGAACAGGAAGGTACATAGAAGCGTCCATTTCCCTTCGCAGGGTTGTGTGAAGTATCACGAGACAAAAAATTGTAGCAGTGTGACAGACGACATTCGATGAACTACTGAAGGATTGAAACTTCCTGGCAGATTAAAACTCTCCGTAATATCCTTTCTTCCAGGAGTGCTAGTTCTGCAAGGTATGCAGGAGAGCTTCTGCGAAGTTTGGAAGGTAGGAGACGAGGTACTGGTGGAATTAAAGCTGTGACGACGGGGCGTGAGTCGTGCTTGGGTGGCTCAGCTGGTAGAGCACTTGCCCGCGAAAGGTAAAGGCTCCGAGTTCGAGTCTCGGTCCGGCACACAGTTTTAATCTGCCAGGAAGTTTCAAGTTAACTATAGTTTATTGAAATCACATTTCTGTTTTAGAAATAACGTTCAGACTCTTTGTAATGGTTCCATATAACACAGTTAAACGTTGAGTTTTGCTGGTGCTACATTATTGTGTATTTCTGAAACTAGACCTGAGAAAAAAAACTACCATCATTATTTTTGTACGAATCGAAATCAGTAGAGCTTCACATTTTTCTTTCAAGTTACAAAAAAAGTTTTGTTTGTTCACTGGATAACAGGTACTTAATATCTGTCGACGGAATAAGTAAGCCACAGAATCACACAAATAACAACAAACGATGGATACAATAGTAATTTAGTCACAAAATTAAACAACAAATACAGGCGATAAACACAATAAATACATAGCCACAGACAGCAGCACAACACACGAACAGAACAATGAAACAAAGAATAGATGAAAATAAGAAAGAAGATACAAAGACAAGGCGTAGATATAGCATTCAAAACATACAACTCCGTCCAAAAGTCCAATCCAAAAATAACAAAAGACACAGTCATCCACCATGTAGGAATGTATCAACCACTATGCAGTCTATGCAACACATGAGGTGGGAGATATGTAGGACAAAGCAGTAGGACATTCAACACTACATACAAAGAAAATACAGAGCATGGAAATATGAGCAAACCACTCAAGTTATGCAGAACATTTCAGGAACTGTTTTAAATATATAACCTATACATGAAAAGGAGAAACCATGTAATATTCCAGGACACGCACTGATGACCCTTTTTAAAAAGACAAAAACGCGTCTGGGTGCATAAATAAAACAAAATAAAATAATGAGCAGCATGCAAAAGGCTTTTTTGAATAAACTAATACAATTTAAATAAATAAATGTCGAGTGCTCCCAGTCTGGTGCCAGCCTTTCACGTTGACGCCACATTTGCAGCTTGCATGTCAGTTTCTCTGTTTCATCTGATTACACAGCTTCTCATTTCATCTCACGTGGCTAATTGTGCCCCAAGCCAGGTGTTTCCACCACAGTAAAAATAAAGGAAATCGAACCTGGAAACCAACGTCATTAGCTGACAATGCTAGCCACTGGATCTCGAAAACTACCTTATGGAGAGTACATCTTTTGTTTTGTTTCATCAGTAATATGTCTGGTTTCATGCGGTCAGTCCCGACTTCCTCTACTGTGTCAACCTCTTCACCTTGCACAAATTATTTGTTGGCTTTATTCCAGTCTCTGTCTTCCCCTACACTTTTTACGCTTTACATTTCCTCTAGTATAGGGTTTCCAAAACAGTGTTCCACAGTACACTGGCATTCCATGGGAAGCGAATAAGTGCTCCGCGTAAACATTTTGTAAAATGGTGGTTTTTTCGACATTATGAGCATACCAATATTTAAAAAATTATTATGATTTATTATTGATCATGATGTTTTAGTTATGATTTAAAATTGAATTAATCTCTGAATAAAAGCAGTTTATATCATTTCTTAAAAATTTTATTAGTCTTCAAAACAAGCAAGGAGTTCCATCAGAACATCAGAACCCTCAAAGTATTCCACCAGAGGAAAAGTTTGAAAACCCCTGCTCTAGTGCCAACGAAGTTATCTCCTGGCGTCTTCATATATGTATAATCATCTTGTCCCTTCTTCTTGTCAGCGTTTCCACATTTTACTTTCCTCGCTGATTCTGCGGAGAACGTCTACATTTTTTACCTTATCACTGTACTTAATTTTCGACATCCTTTCATAGTACCGGGCAACGGCCTTGCCGCAGTGGATACACCGGTTCCCGTGAGATCACCGACGTTAAGCGCTGTCGGGTGTGGCCGGCACTTGGATGGGTGACCATCCAGGCCGCCATGTGCTACCGAATAGTAGCGGCTCCAGTCACAGAAAGCCATCGTAACAACCGGGAGAGCGATGTGCTGCCACACGCCTCTCCTTTCCGCATCCTCAACTGAGGATGACACGGCGGTCGGATGGTCCCGATGGGCCACTTGTGGCCTGAAGACGGAGTGCTTTTTTCATAGTACCACATCTCAATCGCTTCGATTCTCTTGTTTAATGATTTTCCCACAGTCCACGATTCACATCCAGAGAATCTTGTGCTACAAACGTACATTCTTAGAAATTTCTTCCTCAAATTGAGAGTGATGTTTAATACCAGAAGACTTCTTTTTGCCAGTAATTCCCTCTTTGCTCGTGCAAGTCTGCTTTTTGTATCCTCCTTGCTTCATCTGTTTTGTGTTTTTTTCCTTCCAATGTAGCAGAATTACTCATTTGTAAAATGATAACATGCACATAAACAAAACAAAATGAATTATAGCAGCCTGCAAAGCACTAGTTCCACACCATTATGATTTATCTCCAAGAAGTCTCTAGCATTTAGAGTCAAAATTATACAGATGGACAAAAACTGAGTAAGATGAGATAAGAACGAAATGGCCAGAAACGAATATTTACTTTTTTATTGACGTAAGCAACATAGGATTGTTATAGCAACTACTTTAACTGAGACCGCCAACTAAATGGATACCAACAAAGAACATCGCTGAAGAACGTCCTATGTGAGCACACTCAAATAAACGTGATCCATGTTACTGAACTAATAAACTGCAATGTTAAGTGGGCTAATGAGCATCTGTAGCAACATTAATTGTACTGTCTCTGTAATAATTAGAAATTAAACAACCCTGCATAATTCACACGGTTGTATAAGACAGTCCTTAATAGGAAGTAAATAGATGTTTTAAGATCTGCTTCTATGGTGGAGGAAAGTACAGAGGTGACAGCTTGTCAGTCATTTCCTTCAGTGGTATTTATTGGTGTTAGTTTTATGCGTTAGCGATTTTGAGCTAGCTAGCTTCACTTTCAGATGATTTTGCAAGAGGAGTAAATCAACTGAGATCTACAATTGGGTTGGCTCATATAAGCCCGATCTGCACATATCAACTTACCTTGAAAAACAATATAAATTCAAAAATCTTTCTGTCATATTACCCAGCATAGACCGAATTTATGGGAATCGACTAGCAGTTCTGCATCTTTTTTTCAAGAAAAAGTGGTACATGTAGTTCGGAAGTATACCTATACCATGGGTGTATATGAGACAATATAAGTCGTGTCTCGATTGATTCATGCATTTTCTCCTCGTAGCCCATAAGTACATAGGATATATATATTATGTGCCTTGTTTTCAAAGCTATTACTTTCAAAATAACTGACTTTCTCCCCCTGAGTCAATTGTATGCAATGTTGTTTTGTTGAGTTTTATATTTACAAAGCATTGAAATGTATTCATGGTTTATTGCTCTGAGTCCACTGGGGTCAGTTGACCCGAATCGAAATTTCTTTTTTTTCTTTAATTAACTCTTATAATAACAGAATGATGACTGTTACGATGAACAGTTGTAATCATGTTTTTACGTTAGTTTATTAAAATTTTTCCTCAAAATAAATTGTCCGTGATTACTGGCAGTAATATATACATATATGTTAGTCATTCCAACACCACAGTACGCCAAAAAGGCGTACATCGTGCAGGAACAAAACTGTACAACAGATTACCAATACATATAAAATCTCTTCCTCAATTACAAAAGTTTAAAAAGAGACAGTCTACCTACATCAAATACTGTTTCTGTTGAATCTCATAGAGAGCGTTATGCTTGAAAAAAATGCAGTTCATAGTTTTAATTGTAGAAATAAGTTATAATGGTACATTATTAATCAAATTTGTAATTATTCACTGTATACTTCGAGTTTGTTACAAAAATTTAAATTGCATGTGGTTGATGTTGTAAGACTGACAGCTAAAAAGGTTTTCTCTCCGATATCTTGTGTACAATATACGCACTGTAAAAGGGATTTAAAAGGACAAATAAATAAATAAATCCTGCCAATATAAGCCGTGTAAATGGCTTGGAGTCTTTATTACCCAGTGGACTCAGTGAAACAAAAAATCATAGTGGCAGGAGGGCTAACTAAGACACCTAAAAATGACGCTATCTACCTTAGAAATCCATAGAGTATAGCAGCTAACACCGATAAACACTACTGAAAGAAGGCAAAAAAAAAAAAAAAAATCTTTCGTTAATAGATCTATTAGATTACTGCATTTTCTTAACTCTCTCAAGCCAAGCTTCTCCACAAGTTATTTATTCGAGATCAACGTTGAAGGGAATCTGTGGTTTTATTCAGAGGAAAAGAAATACTTCAGTTATGCAGTCACTCGCTATAAGTTTCCAACAGGCGTATAGATGACTGAATATATACATCTAATGTGAATATAGGCTTTTTCAGAGAATTTTAATGATAAATTCTTCTCGGGCTATCAGGTGAATAAACTTGTCGATAAGAATTTATTAGTTTATACATCTTGTATGCAACGTTTTGGGGTACTTCAAAGTCTCGGACGTGTTGGACTAGTTAAAGTAAGAGTTTGAATAAGTGCAAGTAGCAAACGCTATGGTCGATGTCGGTGAAGTTACGCCCTAGTAAGTAACTGAGTGTACAGTTCTCTGTAGCTTCGGACGCGAGCGTCAGGTGGCAGCCCTGTTGGTTGTTGGCAGAACGGGACTCACGCGCACCCGCGTGCCCGCAGCACAGATTACGCAATAATGCTGACAACGGCAACACGCTATCGCCCTCTCTATCGCCGCCAGTGCAGCAATCACGCGGCGCTTTCCGGCCGCCGGCTTAATCGATGACCTTCGGAACGCTCATTCCAGCACTTGCGCTTTCGCTTTCACCGACAAACGCTGCTGCACCAACGGCAGCCAATCCCCTCAAGACGAATAATCGTCACTTTACCAGGGGAATCCCAGCAGGGGAGCCCCCCCCCCCCCCCCCCCCATCTTCTCTCCAGTCCGTCGGCTCCCCATTTTGACCTTGCTGTTTCCGTGAAACGTCAATACGTCGTTTGCGTGTTGCGCCACTTCTATCGTTTTTGCTGTAGAGCAGAGCTGTTCGAAAGAGTTTTTCGTCGGCGATAACTTTCATACAGGCGCACTTGTTTGCACCCTCACTTACTGTTATACATGTAATTAGTACCAACAATTCATGCAAAAGACCGATATACTAGTTTCTGTGCGTATCTGTCTGCACGAACAGTATCCGAAGATCATCTTTGCTGAAACAATGATCGGATAAATATTCATGTGTAGAACAGTGCTTAATTTCTGAACTTTTAGCTTTTAGGTGCCGCAACGCGCCCCCTTCTACCACTCCCCCCCCCCCCCCCCCCCCCCCCCCCGCTCGCCGGCCACAGAGAGAGACTTGTGATAAGACTTAACAATGTTTTTAGAAAATATGAAATTCAGGTTTTTAAACCATAATATCTTATAATCAAAAACATAACGCCACAAGGTTCCAATATAAACAACAGCTGCCGCCGTACCAGTGTCACTTTGCTCCATACTTCTGCTTCATACGAATTGGCACAAGTCGGTAGTCTTCGTGACTATGACATGTTTTCCAATGCTGCCAGCCGCAACGTTCGAACAGTTGCTTTGTAGCTGCTCTATGAACGTGTGTTCAGTATTAATCAACAAGGCATTTAGCGGTTAATGACGATGAAGATATTCCTGCTCCATTTGTGTCTCGTACAATTACGATTTCCCACGTCTTCACGAAACGTTAATTCCGTGTGCATTTTGTACCATAACATCATTTTGGCGACCCATTGTCACGTTCACTTGTGCTGGCGCAGCGGCAAATTATAGCTACGTTGTGATTTAATACACGTGTACTATTTCAAATCTCTGGTGCTGAACTGTTAAAGGAAGGACTCAGGGAGGTGCCGGAATTAAGCCTTGGTGTAGAATGGTAGCGAGGTGATACTGCGCCATTGTCAAAACTGCCAATCTCCGCCATCACACTTTTCCCCGAAAAACTACATTTCCGTAATTTCTTCTACGTAGATACACAAATTTTATAATTTTGTAAGTAGGTTTAACAGCACTATTTCTCACATATTATAACCCCTTAACTCACTAGGTGTGTTCTTTCAGACAGCGCGAGAATTTTCGAACTCGCTCTCCGAGATAAATTCTGGCGGAGTGCTTCTATACTCCACGTAACCTCCTTAAATCGCCACTAATGTTTTATTGTCGGTTGCATTATCGCCTTCTTTGTTTGTTGCTGCCACTTGTTGTGACACGTTTTGGGGTCCCCTAGACCGCGCCTCGTGAGCTACGTACCTGTTTTCTCAGTAGAGCACAAAATGTGTTCGCAGGAATATGTTAATTTGAACAATCCTGTTTGATATAGTGGCAGGTGATTAGAGGAGCGTGTCAGTGATATGGACGAAAAAGACGACGGTTTTGCAATACCCAGTGATCAAAACTCTGCTGGTGAGCAAGAGTATCATTAAGAGGAAGAACTTCAGGACAATAGTGTTGGACACCTTCCTGCTTCAATAAAATGCGTAAAGTGTTAGTTAACATCAAATGTGTTCTGAAAATGCAGACTATTTTTGTCCTATCGAGTGCAGTTTTTGTGTGCAAATTTAAAACCTGGAATTTAGCTTAATGTGAAAAATTACCTGATAGAAAGATACTACAGTTTTTCATAACGTAAAATGCAGGTGTGTAACAGTTTAAATGTACTATTCAAAAATCCGCACGAAAGCATGTGGTTTTCGTGATAAGAAGTAAGATACTTCAGATTTTATTTAGCGCAATCAAATCAACGAGGAGTATTTAAATAATGCTGCAATAATTATAAAAATAAATGTTATATAACTTAAATGAAAAATTTCAAATCGTTTATTCCCTAACTCTTGAGTTTAAACGCTGGGGTGTTCCAGAGACTACACCTCATAGTATACGTTAGAGAGAGTCACCGCGTTTAATTAAGGGATAATTAATCAGTCACAGAAAGCTGCAGATTTTTTTTTAAATACATATCCAGCAGATCTTACCAACCGAATCTTGGGAACAGCAAAATTATATATCTATTGTTGGACTTGAGAGAGCCGCGTCAGCGGTAGCTATATGAACCAACCGCCCTGTCGCCATATAAACCATATTAGCGACAGACGTGTGTTCGGTAATAGTGTGCCGGTTCTGCTATTATACTGAATGGCTAACTACAAAAACTCCAGCCACTAGTTACTGAACGCACGTTTCTTTTTTTACGGGTGAACCTGCGATAATAGGTGCCTAACAAATATCAAATGGCTCTGAGCACCATGCGGCTTAACTTCTGAGGTCATCAGTCGCCTAGAACTTAGAACTAATTAAACCTAACTAACCTAAGGACATCACACACATCCATGCCCGAGGCAGGATTCGAACTTGCGACCGGAGCGGTCGCTCGGCTCCAGACTGTAGCGCCTAGAACCGCATGGCCACTCCGGCCGGCCTAACATAAATATCCCCTGACTTTGTAAATATTCCAGTACAAAAGTCACTGGGGGCCTATAACGTGCGCTCTGACTTTATGTCAATAGTTCAGCTTCCTACGACAATTAGACCTGGAAGTGTACACCAGGGTCACTCCGATCCTGAAGTTTTTTGTTTCTAACGGTGCACGCGTAACAACCTGCTGCCATCAATGTAAATTCAGAATTGAATGAGACCTAGTACAGAAAGGAAGTTCGAAGTTGTGAAACATTGTTGTTTAATTAATTTGACAGAAATATGTTTTGAGGGGCAGTCTGCCCTGGACTACACAATGTGTAACTGTTACTTCGCAGAGGGTGAAGGATATTTATGTGAATATGGCACGTAGGAATTACATTTTGCCAACGGAAGATACTATACGGAAAATATTGTTAGAAGAACTCATTCGTGAAAGGGACGTAAGTGACTTTCGTGATGAAAGTGATTCGTAAGCTGATGCTCATGCAGCAGGTATGGACAATGGCGAAACTGATCAGTCTGCCGATCTTGAGAGCGATGAACAAAATACGGTTGCCCACGGTATGGATGGCCATTCTTGGAACACAGCTGTCCTTAACCGTTAACTACTATCGACCGTCTCTCAGACCACTACTAATTTTTGTGTCGAGATATTTCTCAAACCCCTGCAAAGCCAAATGGACTCTTCCATGTACCTTCCTATTGGCTGTCAAGCTACACGTGCCAGCATTCCTGCATTATTGCTGCTCTTTGTTTCGTAATTATTAGCCTTGAGAGGTGTCACAGACGTACCATAGTGTTTGCGTGCCGCGTTTTTATTGCATGCTACTGTTTCTCCATGGTGGGGACAGCTGGGCCTTCTGTGCAACGTGTGTTATGTGAGACAGATGTCTTCACTTGCAAGATGAGCCTCAGACACCGAAAGAAGAATTCGAAAATCGAAAAACGTGCACCTTTTGCCCTCCTCGTCTGAAGAGGCAAACAAGGTATCCACGTCAACAGCGTGGTGTTTCGATTTGTTTGGAGTGTTCCAGGAAGGTCTGCGTGAAGTGTTTGCAGGTGGAAATGGACTAAAGTGTGATTCAGTGGCACATGAATGGACTGAAATATGCAAAGTGAGTCGTAAACTGAAAGCTGGCATTGTACACAATTTATCGTAAGTCATGTCGGATTTTTCCACCTAGTCATATTGCCAATTTGTAATATAATCCCTCTGATGAAAATCTGTGTGTGAGTAGAGAGCTAGCCCGCATCTCGTGGTCGTGCGGTAGCGTTCTCGCTTCCCACGCCCGGGTTCCCGGGTTCGATTCCCGGCGGGGTCAGGGATTTTCTCTGCCTCGTGATGGCTGGGTGTTGTGTGCTGTCCTTACGTTAGTTAGGTTTAAGTAGTTCTAAGTTCTAGGGGACTGATGACCATAGATGTTAAGTCCCATAGTGCTCAGAGCCATTTGAACCAAGTAGAGAGCTAACTATTTGCTGTTATTTTCGTAACTCACAAAATAAAAATATACTCCAGATTTCGCTTTGTTTTAATTGTCGAAGTGTTTAAAATACAGCAGTGTTTAAAAAAAATCAAATTTCTACAAAAGCCACCTCTAAGAAGTGTAATGAATGACTGGAAGTCAAGAAACTGTATATATTCAGCAAAATTCTGATTTGATACATAAAATAGAAAAATGCGGTCTGTGAGACCCCTCCGTAGTAATTGTGTTCCTGTGAATGACCATAGTAGTTGATGGTTAATAGAAGAGGTCTACAGTTGCCGATAACATTGCAACGAAGAGTGTGGAAGTAATGAATGAACGTATTTATCAATAATTGAGAACATCTCAAAATATTCGTGTAATATGTGCACTTCATTAAATGAGATGCATCTTCATCTAATTAAAATGCAAATAACGCCTAGATTTGAATCACTTTCAAGTTTCATCACTTAAAAGCTTCCATAGCAGTTTTTACTTAAGTCTCGAATTTTGGATGCATTAATAGTAATATCGATTTAAAAAGTACGTGACAGTGGTGAAATAAAATGAATTTAGTATATGAGAGTCCCAATTTCATTATATATTAATTATTATACATTAATTATTATATAATATATTGAGCAAGCAGTAAAGGAAACAAAAGAAAAATTCGGAGTAGGTATTGAAATCCATGGAGAAGAAATAAAAACTTTGAGTTTCGCCAATGACATTGTAATTCTGTCAGAAACAGCAAGGGACTTGGAAGAGCAGTTGAACGGAATGAACAGTGTCTTGAAAGGAGGATATAAGATGAACATCAACAAAAGCAAAACAAGGATATTGGAATGTAATGGAATTAAGTTGGGTGATGGTGAAGGAATTGGATTAGGAAATGAGACACTTAAAGTAGTAAAGGAGTTTTGCTATTTGGGGAGCAAAATAACTGATGGTGGTCGAAGTAGAGAGGATATAAAATGTAGACTGGCAATGGTAAGGAAGAAGAGAAATTTGTTAACATCGAGTATTGATTTAAGTGTTAGGAAGTCGTTTCTGAAAGTATTTGTATGGAGTGTGGCCATGTATGGAAGTGAAACATGGACGATAAATGGTTTAGACAAGAAGAGAATAGAAGCTTTCGAAATGTGGTGCTACAGAAGAATGCCAAAGATTATATGGGTCGATCACATAACTAATGAGGAGGTGAATACGAGTCGAAATAACAAAACGCTGAAGAAAACTTCTACTCGCACGTATTTTTCATACAGTCATAAGCCATCGACATCGTTGTTATGTTACAATATGTTAGTTCTGCAAGGTTCGCAGGAGAGCTTCTGTAAAGTTTGGAAGGTAGGAGACGAGGTACTGGCAGGAGTAAAGCTGTGAGTACCGGGCGTGAGTCGTGCTTCGGTAGCTCAGTTGGTAGAGCATTTGCCCGCGAAAGGCAAAGGTCCCGAGTTCGAGTCTCGGTCGGGCACACAGTTTTAATCTGCCAGGAAGTTTCATACCAGCGCACACTCCGTTGCAGAGTGAAAATCTCATTCTGGAAACATCCCCCACGCTGTGACTAAGCCATGTCTCCGCAATATCCTTTCTTTCAGGAGTGCTAGTTCTGCAAGGTTCGCAGGAGAGCTTCCGTAAAGTTTGGAAGGTAGGAGACGAGGTACTGGCAGGAGTAAAGCTGTGAGTACCGGGCGTGAGTCGTGCTTCGGTAGCTCAGATGGTAGAGCACCTGCCTGCGAATGGCAAAGGTCCCAGGTTCGAGTCTCGGTCGGGCACACAGTTTTAATCTGCCAGGAAGTTTCATATCAGCGCACACTCCGCTGCAGAGTGAAAATCTCATTCTGGTTACAATATGTTGTTAATGATCATGGCGATAATAATAATAGTAATAAAAATACACAGAACTTCACTAAAAATTTATTATTTTAGTATTCATGTCGGGTATATTAGGAACAACAGTCATTTCCAGCATAAAATCATTTTCAGCCACGATCTGTCCGTCTTGCAATATCACTTTCTTCCCTTCTTACTGACTTCAGTTTGGACACAAGTAGGTGACATGTTTATTATACTTTCCATACAACATGTTTGTTTTTATTGTCCTGCATAAATTTGGGTCTTCAGTACATATGACTATTTGCTGTCACACAGAGTCCATATCTTGATCGCATATTTTGTCGGTTTGCTTGGGATGTACTGCTTGGATGGACAGCGGTGTCTAAATGCTACCAGCTGCTCGTCGGCGATCACATATTCCCCGGATTATGCAGTTTAGGAAGGATTTCTAACCATTTCTCCCAGATCCTGCGAATTGTGGCGAGTTTATAAGTAAGTCGTATTTCCTTTCTTGTGGGTTTCTTATCAAATCGCAAGAAGCGCGATATTTTACAGAATGTTTCTATGGACATGGTTGCTCGAAATATGTTCCGCCTAGTATCCTTCTCCCACAAACTTTTTGTAGATTCCCTATGGATTTCCGCAAGGAATAGGAGTCCTAAGTACGTGTGAAAAAGAGAATCATCAATCCATTGTTTGCCATAAACTCGTTGCCCCTCAATATTTGACATCTCTATTATTTCATTCTGCTGTAGAAAATGATACTTCAGATGAACTTTCTACATCACTTATTCTGTAGCTGCTTGCATACCTATTAACTCCCGGGGTGCTCCTGATGACTTTCGAAGTAGGTAGGCGGCCGTGTTGTACTGATGGTTGTAACTTCCATTCTACGTTTCCGTCTTTAGAAATGGAAGACTGAACATTACTATGAATAGGCTGTGGACTGTCTTCAGTGTCATCAGAACACTCGCTTTCAGATGCATTATTGACATGATCTTAGAACTTGGAAAGGGATCCTTTGTCTGTTGAGCTATTTACTAATTCTTACAACTCAGCGTCAGTCAATGATGTTATCGCCATGACGTCACAATTCAGGCTGATTGCAAACGATAGAGAACACGATCTGAGCAGAAACAATGGATAATCCAAACAGTTGGCAAGTCGTAATGGCAAGTCCATTGTTCTAAACGCAGTACTTTGTTGACTTGTTGAATATTGGGAGTAAGTATGAACAATGAAAGTTATTACTACTATAAAATATGAGACAACTAGTAAGTATCTGACTTTAGAGTAATCATATTGATGTCGGGTCACATTGACCCGAACATTACGTATGTAACTCTTACGGATTATGACCAGATAACTTAAAGGATTTTCAACCTTTTTAACCACATAATACCCTCGCATTTTCAGACAAAGTCACCAAATTTCATAAAGTTCTTTTGATATTTAAATAACAAGAAACGAAATTTATAACCATTTCGGGTAATATAGACCTGAACATAACAGCAGTCTCAATCAGATTGATAACTTTGATTGCATTTTGTAGTATAGCAATCTTCGGAAATTTTCGTAGCCGGTTAAGTTTCTCGATGAATCATGTAGCAAGTAAAAGTAGCAGCACCACTGTTTGCAGATTTATCTTCAACATGAACTACACTAATTCTTCCTGGCATTGCCGCTGCATCATCGGTACATACTCCAAAACATTTATTTAATCAAAAATTTGTACACTTTTTGAATCTTCTCCTCGCCCATAATTTGCCACTTGAAATGATCGGCAAAATATTAAATCTTCCTCCCCATTCTCAGCATAATAACACTGTACAAATACGAACAATTATGCGCAGTTTGTAGCATCAGTAGATTGATACACATCAATATTATAAATTTCGGACTTCCTTCAGTTCTTGCAGTAAGTTGCTCAACTAGTCATGACTAATTTCTTAGATGTCTGCCTACTGTATCTTTTGAAAAGGATTTTTGTTTTCAGTTCGTCAGCAAAATTTTGCCCAGAATAATTTTATTCAGTCGTACCACCAGTGATGCAATAAGATCTTTATCTATGGAATATGTTTTTTTTTTAATCTTTCGCGATTAAGTAAGAGCACAATCTAACATAACAGACTCAACAGTTACCCCCTGCGACTACAGCCCGCCAAGTGGTCAGGAAGTTATACTACTAAGTTTGACTACATTTTGTGAAACCGAAAGGAATCTTAATTCTTTATGATGGTCTGTAGAATGGGTTTTATAAACAGGAGCGTCTGTAGCGCAATAAATTGCAGGAATCACGATAAGGAGACACCACTTTTGTCGTTTTTTACGATTCCAAACAATCCTAGGAGATTTGAACCGCTACATTGCAGAACAATTTATTTAGGCCTACGATTTTCTTGTAATCTGCAAATATTTACAGAAGAATGTCGCCTTCTTTAAGAACAAAAAAGTTGCTAGTCAACATCAGAAGAGCTGACCTTTTGCAGAAAGGCGTCATATACAGGGTGTGGTAGATAAGTAATGAGACTGGCCGCCGCGCGGCGCCCCAGTCGCTCGCAGGGCGGTCTCCACCTGTACGTCACGTGGTGGGGGATCTGAGCTAACAATAGAACCGGTTCGCAGTCGCGTCGGAGCTCTGGTGCAGTGAGGGTCGAGCTTCGCGTATTACGTTGTTTGTGTGCCCGTGACACTTGTGAAAATTCTGAAGATGGATCGCTCGATAGAACAGCAGTATGCAATCAAATTTTGCTTTCGCTTGGGCAAAACTGCTTCGGAAACTTTTGCTATGATTACGGAGGCCTACAAAGAAGACTCTCTATCAAGAGCTCAAGTGTTCCGGTGGTTTAATGAATTTAAAAACAGGAGGGAATCCGTTGAAGACATGGAATGATCTGGACGCCCTTCAACGAGTCGTGTGGATGAAACGGTGGCCAAAGTGAAAGAACTCCTGGACTCCGACCGTCGTTTAAGTCTCAAAATGATCGCCAATGAGGTCTCCGTGAATAAATTTACGGTTCACCAAATTGTTACGCAAGATTTGATGATGAGGAAAGTTTGCGCAAAATTGGTTCCCCGAGTGCTCATCGCCGAACAAAAGCAACAACGAGTGGACGTTTGCCGTGAGATGTTGAATGATTTGGAAAATAATCCACACTTTTTAGACAACGTAGTAACAGGCGACGAATTGTGGACATTCCAGTACGACCCGGAGACGAAAGACCAGAGCTCGGAGTGGCACACACCGGCATCCCCGCGGCCGAAGAAAGCAAGAATGTCAAAGTCCCGCATCAAGACAATGCTGATTGTGTTTTTCGACAAACGGGGGTTAATTCACAAAGAGTTTGTCCCTCAGGGGAAGACTGTCAATGCCGAATTCTACAAAGAAGTCCTTCAGCGATTGCACAGAGCCGTCAAACGGAAGCGACAGGACCTTGCTCAACGCTGGCGTCTCCACTACGACAACGCTCCGGCACACACAGCGTTCCTCGTGACCTCCTACTTGACCCGAATTGGAGTTGAAGTTTTGCCACAGCCACCATACAGCCCTGACTTGAGTCCTCCTGATTTCTTCCTATTTCCGAAGGTCAAAAGATTCCTGAAGGGTCATCGTTTCGACGATATTCCGAACATCCAACGTGCTGTCATGAAACTAACTGGGATAACTCAAATGGACTACAGTGGGGCCTATGAAGCTTGGAAAACGCGCTGGCAACGTTGTGTCGACGCCCAAGGCGAGTACTTTGGAGAATATTAACGTTTTGTACAAATTGGATCAATAAATTTGTTTTTCTAGACCGAGTCTCATTAATTATCTACCACACCCTGTATCTATATAAAAACGTGAAGCTTTCTTCATACACTTCCAATCAAATCAGCGAATGTGGAACATAGGAAACGTGTTTGGAACGCAATACCTACATTATTCATGTTGCAGATAAGCTACCACTGCAGCTGAAGGAAAAACCAAACAGACATGATAATAAAAGAACAAAAGCGATAAATATTCATCATTTTGTTTTGCAGCTCCTTATATTGGCCGTGCTTGCAGTTAAAATTGTTGGATTTGAGGTCCGCCAGTTATACAAAAATTGGGAAAAAAACGAAGTTTTGCACAATTGGCGAACCTCATATCCAACAAAAGCAATAAAACTGTTTCCCAAAAGAGAAGAAACCAATGCCACAATTGTTGTTGCATCACAAATGGCAAGAATCTTGAACACATTGACTTCTGAATCAGAAGTAATTACGTTTACGAAAAATATTTATGTATTAGAAAGTCTAGTGAAGCGTAAGATGGTACGAAACATTAGGCTCCCTACAAAGTAGTTACGCATCAAGGAAAGTGCCTGTCATAATTAGGACATAGAACAACAAAAACATATTTTTCTCATGCATAAAATATGTGTCTTGTTTTCTGTGGAGAAGCTGCAATTACACACAAATCCCAAAGGATTCCTTCATCGTCAATCTGCAGCTTACGTCACTGAATCAGGAAGATTCAGCTGTTAATAATTTACTAATGTTTGGAACGAAAAAATGTAAAAACTATTTCTCTAATTAACTAGAAAGATAATTAAAAACAAACTTTAATTTTACAGCTGCTTTCTCGCCGCTTGGGGCACTAGTTCAGCACCAGCTGTCAAACGGTAACAATTTTCACAGCAGTGAGTGTCGCAACTGTGTGTGTTAGACTGTGGTAAGAGGCTTCATAGTAGGCTTTTAAGTGCTTCTTCTCAGCCCGTATAACAAATTTTCGCTTTTTTGTGGGAAGGCACAATGTCTGCAGTTTTATCTGTTTGCGCATACCCGTTATGGATCGATGGTCCTGATGCTTCAGAATGTATAGTTTCGGAATTATTTGTTGCCTTGGTTTTTGGCAGAAATAACGACTTATCTATTGCTAAGATATTTTTGATCATCTTTGGCTATAGTATGTTACCAGCGACACGGTTCACTCGCCGATTTCCGACTTTGTACGCCAAAGCACTGTCGAAATGCTGGACTACGGTATATACCATTCTATGTGTCGCGCACTGTGCCCGAAACAAAGCAACTTGCGAGTTCATTGAACACAAAAGGTCATAAATGTTACTAATAGGGCTGCCAGACTGAATTGACAAAATTACCGAACACTGTCTGGTGAAAGGTTTCACCGAAGTGGGGACAGAGGGTGAACTCAATACAACATTTATTAAGTATTAAAAATCATGTTTATTATTGCTAGTTACAGCTATCAACAATTGTTGTACCTTTAATTTCCTGGTATGAAATGATGTATAGTGTGGCTAGTGAGATAGTTTTTGAACGTAAAAGAAAGAGGAATAACATGATAATAGAAAGATTGGATGGTACTCTAGCAGAAGAACCACATGAGTTTTTGATCAGATGGCAAGAATATATTGAATGTCTGTATAAGGCGGATGAAATACAAAGCGAAATTAAGGTTGACGAGGAGCAAGATGTGCCGGAAGATGGAAAGATATTCACCATCTTTTAAGCAGAAGTGGAAAAGGCGCTGAAGGAGATGAAGAATAGGAAGCCATGTGGAATTGAAGATTTGCCAACAGAGCTGTTGAAGAGACTGGGAAACAAGGCAAGAAAAGAAATATTCTACCCCTGTAATGTATGACAAAGGGGAATGGCCTGAGGACTTCCTTACATCAGTTATGATACCAATAGAGAAAAAGGGAAACACTAAAATATGTAAAGAGCATAGGACCATCAGTCGAATTTCTCATGCTGAGGGTGTTGAATAGAAGGCTGCATGGCAAGCTGGATAGAAGGATTGCAGAGGAGCAGTTCGGATTTAGAAGAGGAAAAGGAACAAGAGGTGCTATTGGCCTGTTAAGAACTATAGAGGAAAGATATATGGAAAAAGGTAGAGAAATCTTTGCTGTTTTTATAGATTTAGAAAAGGCTTTTGACAGAGTTCAGTGGAACAAGCTGACGGATATTTTGTAGAGGAAATGAGTGGATTGGAAAGAGAGACGACTGATTCAGAATCTATATTTACACCAGAAAGTAAGGATAAGGATTGGAAATGAAAATGTCAGAAGGAAGCAGCATTGGACGAAGTGTTAGACAAGAATGTTGCCTTTCCCCACTATTGTTTAACGCATACCTTGAAGAGATTATTGCGAAAGGCTTAGATGGGAAAAGAGGAATATGTATTGGTGGAAAGAGAATAGAATGTATAAGATTTGTTGATGACATGGTATTAGTGGCAGAAAGTAAGCGGACAGTGAATAGCATGCTGAAAGATCTGAATGAAGCTAATGTGGAATATGGGATGCTTATAAACACAGCAAAAACAAAGAGTATGGTCACCAATAAAAGACGCAGACTGTCCAATATTAAAATAGGACAAACTACCATCAGCCTAGCCTAGTAAGTGCATTTAAATATCTTGGAAGCACAATAACTGAAGACTTGAGATGTCACCAGGAGGTGAAAACTCGAATTACCATAGCGAAGAAGGCATTCGACAGAAAGAGGAGACTCTTATGGGGCAAATTAGATAAAGGTCTAAGGAAAAGGCCAGGCAAATGTTTTGTCTGGATCGTGGCACTATATGGGGCAGAAACATGGACGCTGAGACAAGAGGATGAAAAAAGGTTAGAAGCATTTGAGATATGGATGTGGAGGAGAAGGGAGAGAATAAGTTGGATGGAAAGAGTGAGTAATGAAAGAGTATTGAAAAGGGTTGGTGAGACAAGGTGTATGCTGAAGGTTGTAAGAGAAAGGAAAAAGAACTGGTTGGGGCATTCATTGAGAAGGGAGTGCTTGCTAGCAGATACTTTGGAAGGCTTGGTTTGTGGGAGAGGACTAAGAAGAAGAAGATACAAGATGATAGACGACATAAAGGGAAGAGGGCATTATGCAGACATGAAGAGGATGGCAGAAGACCGGACAGCGTGGAGAACTACCAAGTGAAAACCTGCCCTTCGTCAGAATACTAATGACGATGAATTTCATGGTAAAAGTCGTTTCTAGTTGCAATCTTCAAATCACAACGAATCTCCGATTCTGCTTTTACCATATTGACACTCAGCTACTGATTTGATTTTGTAAACCAATAAATAAATTAGTGATATGAATGGAATTCTAGAAAAACCGAATAACTCATACTTCGGTACTGAACACCGAACACGTGGCTGACATACTGAACAGTTCGGTAAAAAATCGAACACCTGGCAACCCACATTACTAACCGTTCGCATACAGATGCCTTAATCTCCAACATACCTAGTCCACGGAGTGCGATTGTTGGAACCTGACAGGAATTACTCACACGCCCGCAGCTGAGCGCTGGCCCAAGTAAAGATAACTGAGTACCCAAACGGCACAAATAACAGAGTGCCCAAGCGCCACAACACAAGAATTTGAACGTTTGTCATTGTTGACGACTGTCACTGCAATAAAATATGAAAAAACTATGAACAATAGTTCCAGCCAGCCACTGATTAAATTTCTTCACGTTCAACAACTTATATTCGTTTTTGAAAGGATCTTACTGCAAATTTTGACAAAATGAGTTAAGAATAGTACCAGATTCTATACACACAGATACATCTTCCTGCATAAAAAGGGCTTCATTCCACACATTGTCAATATGTGTTTGCGACTTCGTTAGAGCGACATTATCTTTGAAAGGATTTTATTCCTGGAATAATGTCCGTTCAATAGTGATCATTTTCGTATGCCATCTGTCGAATAGCTAATCCAGTATGCAGTACGTTTCGCTTTTCGTAGTTCAATTGTTGTTACTTCTGAGCATGTGTTGTGAGATTGAAAATGGCGTCAAGTACTGAGTTGGAACGTGGTGAAAGCACCAAGCAAAGAATGAAACGAGAATGTAATGTTGGAAATTACGAACAGAAAGTTATAAAAACAGCAAAAGTGGAAGGTTATGAGTATTCTACCCGCAAAGGAAAACACGTCGCAGAAAGAAAAACCGGTGAACAATGAACAGGACAGTAAAATACTTTCATGACTGTATGAGAATAGTTTATGTTATTAGTGTACATTGTATCTGAAAATAGGAGACAGCTTTCTTCTTGGGTCCGTGACAAGTGTTTCGTAAAGCTCACAGAAAATGACTGTATTGATACTCTGTTGCCCTTCCGAGAATTTAACACAAAAATGAGCAGGAAGCATTACTGATTGGCATTCTCTTTGCAAAACCAGCTGCAGGACATGAGTCTACTAGGAAATGGTCACCGATGTCTTCCTATGATTTTTTTTTTTTTTTTTTTTTTTTTTTTTTTTTTTTTTTTTTTTTTTTTTTTTTTTTTTTTTTTGTGGCAGTAAACGCCGAACGACGTAAAGAATTCCGTACAGTTTTCGTTTCTGTTTGGTGTAACTGTGGGAAGAGTAAGGAGACTTCACTTATTAATGCTTCAGAAGAAGAGTCCACAAGATAGGCTGAGAACTGGTATTATGAAAAGCGCTTCGGTGCCTGTGCGTGTAAAAATCATTCATGATAACATAGGGTCATTTCCTGCACAACAGTCACGGTATTCTCCACGTGGATTTAGATATGTGGAATCCAGTCTCAGGATTCAGGTCATGTACAAAACACCCCAATTCTGGCATTACATACAAGTGCTATCCCAAATATTCAAGGAAACTTTTCAGTCTGTCATTCAGTCCACGACTAGTTGACACATGCATGGAATGAGAAGAACTCAAAAATGGGAAGTCCTGCGTTGAGCGATACTGCTAAAAGAGTAGCTGCTGCGGAGCTTGTTGTAAACGCCTAGCTGATAAGTGCTTCAAGAACATGAAAATTACTGTGGGAGAAAGTAAATATGGTGTTTCACTTCATGGTACTTGTTTTGACGTCATGCAAAACTCGCCACTGCCAAAACGGCTTATACATGACGTATTTTATCTTCGACAGCTATGCGTAAATGTAATTTGTATTAGTAACCTGAAGAATAATGAGTCTGTAATGCGTATATGCCATGAAGGCATTGCGAAGAAAGGAGAAAATCAAGTGTGCTCCTTCCTGTCTGATTATATGTAAGAATGTGTACTGTAAAATGTCAAAGAGCTATGTTTGTTTTCCGACGATTTCGTTGACCAAAAAGAGATTCACTGTATGATTCGAATGTAGGTATCTTTGGTGGACACTAAACGTTTTGATAAAGTGGAACGGTTTTTTCCTTTTCGTGGACATTCTGTGGCGAAATACGCGCTGTATCATTGTGAGAGATACATAGGCGAGCGAGTGTGCCGGTACTTAACCCCAGTTCACTACTGCTAAAGCCCGCGTCACGAGGGACGGCGTTTCTGCGCATAGAGGCGGAGCGGAAAGGGAGATGAGAACTGCACATGCGTGACAGCAGAGAGTACAAAGTCCACATTGCCGAACTGCATTGCTGCGGATAACAGTAAGGCTCTTTTGCTTACGGTACATTGTATTATACGTTCAAATCTATGAGAGGAATAATAAATTTCGATCAATCGTCGTGAGAGAAATATTAATTCACGCCCTTAATTCACGTCCACTACTCCACAGATTTACTCTGCGTGACGTCGGGAGGCGAGAACAGCTGACACAACTTCGTGAAGACGTGAAGTACAATTTTCCTCAAAACAACATTGAAACTTCTTGCAGTAATTACCATTTACTGCGATTCGAACTGCATTATAAGCAAACATTTAATACACAACAAAATTAACTTCAAGCACAAACCGAAGTCATTATGCTTGCTTGACAACCGCTTTTGCTCAATAGAATTTTTAAAAATGTGTAAGATGTGTGTGTGTGTGTGTGTGTGTGTGTGTGTGTGTGTGTGTGTCTGTCTGACGATAGTTAAGGGTAATCACTGCGTGTAAAAAAGAATTAGTGGTAGAAAAGCCTAATGTAAAAGACTAACGTAAAAATGGTCAGTAAGCCGTCATATCTTTCGTTGTTAATGGGCATTATGAGTGTAAACTAACACGTTCGATATTACGGTGAGAGACCGCATTTATCATCCATTGAACAAGCAAACAATTAACCATCATCCGCGAAAAACTTCAATGGAATCTGACCGATAACATCGAAAACCGCCGATATCTCGACAAGTAACAGTTACTGTCATATGGCTAGGGCCTTATCCAGTTCGTGCCTTGAAAATGACAGAGGTTTACATCATGGTGGGAGAAGCTTAACTACTCCTTGGGCAATATGTTGTACATTATAGTCGGCATAATTAAGAGGATACAAAGTCCTAATCAAAATGGCTAGGAGGTTCTCATTCTTAAACTAAGAAATATTATTACTTTGTTCCAAACTCTACATCGTAATACCATTGTCACTTCTATTTGAGTCTGTTTCCGAACAATGTGATTTTAAATTTACGATGATAGGTTCAAGGTTTAAATACTTCATCACTTCCCTGTCAAATTCTTCTTTCTGAAGCTTTACAGCATGCCACACCGTCTGTGCCCACGATACAGGTGGGATGATGTCTGTTGCCTCATTGTCTATTGCCTCATGCACAAGCAATTCACTGTATGTTATCTTGAATGTTTTTTTTTCTTCCACATAGCCTTAAAACCCTTAGTCCAAATTCATTCCATGGGGCTACAATGACAGTGACACGCGGGTGAACACAAGACTGTGTGATCTCGTTCACGTGCAAGGAAATCTTGTTTATACGTTGTGTCAGGTGACATGTACAGTATAAATTAACGAGATGTAAGAGATCGGCACGAGTCTGGTTTATATAGTGCTTAATATTTTTTTTTTCAAGCCGGGGAAAAATATCCGCTTTTCTGCTGTTTGTACTTGATTTTTTCTCTGTAAGAGTTGAATTATAATTGGCAATGACTGACTTCGAAGCAAGGTATGACAATAATTGCGAATCACGTCACGAAACAGACAGCGTTCATTGCCTAGTAGTAATCACTGCTGTTTTTCTTGCACATAAGTGGAAGTTTATTCTCAGGAAGAAAACCAGAAGAAGAGTCAGCATGCAGAATAATTATCCGAGAACCTATCCCTACGGGAACTTTAAAACCGCCAGTGCCATCACTCATTTTCCAGCAGATCTTCTTGGAATGATCGTAACTGACCGATGTTTCGTCAAGGTAATACATTGTTGAACTACCTCCTTCTCTTGTATCGTGAATCTTTAATGGGACATAGTTCATGCTGCACCTACGTCACTTCTTTGAACCAAAAACTCTCTTCGTAACATGTCTGGAACCAACGTCTTTTAAAATTCTTTACCTTGGCGAAGCGCTTACCATTGAAGCCTGCATAACTGTAACACGTTTTTGTTATGTCGGGAATTAATCGTTCACATGGAGCACGTTAAAACATCGTTGTTGAAACTATCCATTTGTGTTACAGGCTCCTTGCCATTTCGATCCTTTCCAGGCGACACGAAACCAACTGTTTCTACGGATCCTACAGCTCTGACACTTTCCTTTACAATTCTCTTTACAGTTCTCTTGGCCGACACCACATGGCTCTGGAGTCTGTTCTTGTGTGTTTCAATGTGAACAGTAGGAGACCTGCTTTCAAATACACGTTTGAAAAAGTTATAAATGCGGTAAACAATCGGCCTCGCTTGCTTGTGAAATACTTCACGCTTATTGCCGTCACCTGAATTTTTTTTTAATCGCATTCATACATTTACAAGATACATTCACAGCTATACTGCTGTCTGAAAAAAAAAATAAAACAATTGATAGTTGAATGAATAATTTGGTTGTCGCGAAGTGCTGCAAAGAGTGTAGCATGAAGGAGCGAGATTCTCGCTCTCTAGCTGTAGCTCTCGGCTAGCCACTCGGAAAGAGAATGAATATTATTGGCTGCTAGAGGCTAGTGGAGGGGGATGTGCAGAACGGCTGAAAATTGGACCACCTTTTTAGATGACGCGAACAATAGCACCATGTCATCATAATGCACCTGTACATAACATACAAAGAACTGCACCATAATCTAAGAGTGGATTTAAAAATTAAAATAACTTTTCCAAACTTTTTCAGGGTTTGCGTCAGTGTATCAATTTTAAAACTGTGAAATCTCAGAGTGACCAGATGAATAAGTTCTGCTAAGAATATTATTTACAGAACAAGATAAATACCTCTAAATAATGAAGCTAAAAAGTTAAACATTTTTTAAAATATGCAAATGTATGTCACAATCAAAAGTTACAAGTCTCAACTTCATTGGTGCAATATTTTGGTCGAATTCGGCGTTTTTACGAAAAATTGGAGGCGCTAAATATTAGACTCAGAAAGATGAAAATTCGTATGTAGCCGTACTTTGATATAAAAGCATTAACAATGTGACTCCATTAAGCTCCTTTATTAATTTTCAAGTTATTCACTTAAAACTAAATTTGGAACGAAAATGCCCCTGTTCATATTACATTAAGTATTATTTGTATTTGTTTGTAGAAAGTGTTGAAATTAGAGGAAGACAATGCACCATCATGGAGTTGCATGGGCCTGCAAGCTACCTGAAATGACTGCATGTGCTCACCGTACGATAACTGAGCCATATGCAGATAGATCTTTACGAAGGTTGCTCAGTTTTCTAAGTAAAGCAATGTCAAAGGTAATAAAATAAATTGCAAACTAGCCCAAAATGTGACTATTTAAAAACTGACATTGACTATCACATAATAGCTGTGGTTTATATGTAAAAAGTATTGCAAAGTTTGTGATTCATGCTTAATATTAGAGTGAAATGTCACAATTCTGTGAAGTGACATGCTGCCAATAAACATTTTGAAAAAGTTAATAATAGTTTTCCAAATAATATCTTTTTTAAAAAAAGAACAATTCCTTCTGATAACTTCTCAAGTGTTTTTAAATTATAGAAGGAAAATTCAATGTAGAATGAGTTTTGTCCTACTTTAGCTGTAAGGTGAGAACAGAAGCTTAGGCTATGTTTTCTGTTTCTCAAGGACCTGGAGGCGTCATGAAAGGTAACCTACAAGCTGTATTGGAGAAGGAACCGAGAAGGACACGTACAACTGTGATTCCCCCTTCCCCTTTTGGAAAAGAGATCATGAACAATGTCATACATACGAATAAAAGTTGGAAGAAGAGAAATCTTGTGCCATCGGTGAAGTATGGTGGTGGAAATATTCTTGTGTTGGATTTCATGTCTGCAGCTGGAGTTGGGAATTTAGTATTTATTGAAGGTATTGTGGATAAATTGAAGTATCTCACCATCTTAAAGGAGAATCTGAAGCAATCTGCGGAGAAACTGGGACTAAGAACAGACTGGGTGTTTCCGTAAGACAATGACCCCAAGCGTACGGCCGTTGTCGTAAAAGAATGACTACTTTACAACGTACCAAAATAGTTTCATTCGGCTCCCCAGTCACCAGACATTAACCCAAATTGAACAATTTAGGGGAGAACTAAAGCGCAGGATAAAAAAAACATACATCAAAAGCAAAGATGATTTAAAAGCAGCCTTAGTAAATGAGTGGAATAACTTTACACCTTCGTACACAAAAAAAAAAAAAAATTGTGGAATCTATGCCTCGACGTTTGGAAGCTGTGATCGAAGCAGAAGGTGGCAATACAGAATATTAAATTCTGCCTGAAAGTGAAGAACATCACAGTGTATGTTTACTTTTGTACCTGACCGCTGTTTCATTTGTATGTTCAACATGTCAGTATATGGAATTATTATTAATTATGCAGTGTATATGTTGTTTTCAGTTCCTATCATGTCTGGTTAAGTCAAAGAAAGTGAATACATAATATTTTCTTGATTGATTTTTACTTCAAGTGTTATTTTTAGGGTGTATGAAGACTTAAGTGCCCGACTGTATACATGCGTAAACGGCCAGAGAGGCAGTAAGAAGAGACTCTTCGCACCGAGATATCAGTCAATCCGTGTCAGTCAAATGCCTGTGAGCGCTGTGCAACTGGTGACGTCACAGCCAAGCAGCTAACAAACGCGTTTTCGATAAAAGTCGGAAATGGACTCTTGAGGACTGTACACTGCCCTGAACCGCTTAGTTTTCATGGAAGTAATTGTTTGTGTGCTGCCTGTAATGTCGACAAAACCGCGTGGCAAGTAACGAGATCGTTTTCCACTTTTAAGGCAAGCAATTAACTTTGATGATTAGTCAGGGTGGCAGAACGTTTTACTTGGAACTGACCGTAGAGGTAGCCTGTAAACTGCTCATAGCGCTGTTTCTGATAGGGACATTATTATTGTTACCAGGAATGTTATTATGTTTGTGCCTGTAAAAACTTTTATTAATAGTCACAGTACCTTATCTTGCTGACTACAAAGCAAGTACGAACATTTTCTTTCGGTGAATACAGTGAGTAACGTGGACTTGCAGACTGGAAATTATGGTCAGTATGTTCTCCATCGCTTTCTGGCTGACGGCAAAAATAGTTTTCATGCTCTTGTGTAAACGGTGAAGGACATGTTTTAATTGTTTACCCGCCGCCCCACAATTCGTATAGTGCACGTGAAACCAAATTTTCAGTGATGAATCGGGAAACCAGTACAACTGATAGAGTGTATTTGGTGATAGAGTATTGTGGAATGGTTACCAGTGCTTACAAAAATCGTTACGTTCTCCATAAAGGTAATAGAAACTACAACTTCTTTAAATGGTCTCCAATATGCTACAGGAAAGGGCGGGGGGGGGGGGGGGGGGGGCTGTCATATGAATCACAAGGTAGACGTGTTCGAAAAAAGCCTTTATGCATTTTGAACGTAGTAAGTTACAGTCAGCTATTGTGGCTTCTGAGTGCGTAAGAGGATTACAGAAGCATATATCCGGTCTTTTATTTTTGGAAGTGTCTACTGTTTTTTATTTTGAAAAGGCTTGCATTGGACCAGAGGCTATTAACAAGAACAAAATGCAGGACATTCAATGTTTACTTGATTATATCCCGCACGAATATTGATATTTCTATGCTGATTTGATGAAATGGCCTGTACTTATCCACTGCTATGCTGTATCTAATGATGACGAAGATCAATGAAACCATTTTAACTGTGCTTTGATTAGAGCTGCAACACTGTGAAAATGTATGAGTAAAAAAGAAACAAAACAGTATTGAAAACGTGACTTGACCATGTGTATGAATTACTTACTTAAAAAAAGGATCTTCTTCTAACATTTTATAATTAAATTTTCTCAAAGTGATTGCATAACTTAGCAATTGCATCAATGGCAAAATATACATTTCATTCTGTTTTTCAACGATGGAAAGCTCACCCTGTTACATTCGTTATACTTGTCCGCAGAATGTTTTAGTTTGTTCTTGAAAACTTAAGTTTTTGGATTTACGACTTTTCAAAAACGACTGTATCAGCTGTATCCATCCAGTCTTGTCATTGGATACACCATTGAAGAAGAGCCTCTCTGCTGGGGAAGCTGGCACAATGCTGACGGTCCGTGGTGCTCAGACATTGTGTAGGGGAGCAGCCTACTCACTCCATATAAAATTAATATGCTTTCCATTGTGTGCCAGCCTAGTCCGCTGCAACTAGCTATGACGTCACGAATGTTGCGCAATATCTTAAAAATAAAATAAATAATCTGAAAATTTAGTAGCATGTCAGGAGTGATGCTAAAATAATAATGTGTTAAGTTCAGTTTAGTAACTTTAACAGTATCCGAAATTTGGACGTTTTACGTAAAAATCATCGGCGCAACAGAAAGGAGCTAGAAACTTCAAAATTTATATTCAGATTCCTTTTTCATTGTAATTTAATGGAAACAGCATGCTGGATCTCACAAAGTAATATTTTGGTTGAAATTCATGATTTTATGTTTTTGTGTCCTAAAAGTTCGGAAGCAAGATAGGTTAAGTAAGTGATTAGAAAAAGCTAGGATGTTTAAATTTTAGAATGGAGATACACTATAATAACAAAGATGTGAGAAGTTTCAAAAAGGTAGCTATAAAACTATAGCTGTAGCGTCTCTCCAAAGGTCAAGTTCAGAGCTCATCTATTGCATGCAGTACAACTAAAATAATTCTCTCGCCAAAAGTATTTAACCTACCCACATTAGAATTTTATTATAGATACCTACCTGTGTGCTGAGTGCACAATTAAATCGAGAGCTTCATTGGCCTTCAGCGAAAGAAGCAATTAATTATTTAGTAACTTGAAATGGTGTTTTACCAGCCTGAGTGGCTGGTAGTAAGGCAAATGTTGTCGGCTGCGCCTTGGCTGTCCGCACCGCGGCTATATAAATAAGAGCGTGCGGGCTAGAGTAAAGCACCAGTTCTCTTTTAGATTCTTATCAGCGCTCACTCCGCGTCGGAAGCCGCGTTGCGGTTGTGCAGTTGTAAGGAACAGCCTTGGATGCCGTATTACGCAATTCGATATGCACTTAACAATGTGTTCGCATTGGGGTAAAATGTTATTTACTGAACGACTCCAGTGGTTTTTTCTCAATTTGCGCATGTCGTATTTTCACGTGTCGCCGCAGGACAGACTTTCTACCATTACTAGCGTGGCGTTTGATGAGTATTAACATCAAATTTTGGCGAGCCTTCACTTGAACGTTTACATCGATAACGAACAGTTTCGTTATCTAGGGATAATAGGATCCGCGCAATAGACTCTGAACAGCTCCGATAGTACAATAGGTGATATGGGTAATCATTTATCTGCTCCGGAATTTTACGCTTTATCGTTTTCAGGATATAGTGAAAATTGTTATAGTGAACTGCATTTTCTATGAATCCCAGTTATCACCCTAAATCCTGAGAGTAATGAACTTCAATAATCAGTAACTTTTATTCTCCATCGGAGTGGGCACAGTGAACTTTATTTGCAGGCATCACGTTTTTGCTAATCACTTTCTGGTTGCCAACGTGGTAGTTAGAGAGCCTGTGTTGAGAACGGCAACAAATATACTATAATAATAAGTTTATTTTCCACCCGCCGCTGTACAATCGTAGCCCTGTCCTTGACTGAACACGTCTTGCAACAGACGGGTGGGGATGGCGGTTACCGGTGAAACAACCGGTTTTCGGTTATATCTTTTTTTTTTTCAACACCAGTTAAACCTCACTGTTAAAAACGCTCAAAATAACCGGTTTCTAAAATAGCCGATTTTCGGTTTTTTACTCTTATTGTTTTCTGTAATTAACGTAGAAATCGAACAAAGAATGAAACATTTTCTCTGCCTCAGTTTCAAGATACATAGAATTAAAATATTACATTAAACAAACAAATAAAAGAAAACTCATCCAACATTCGCAGATTTTCTTGAAAAGTGATATTTGGTTCAATACTACTAAAAGTTGCCAGTATTCTCCTAATGATTCTAAATGTTTTAAACCCTGTTCAAAAATCATGTTGTAATCGAAGAACATACCACTATTTGGCTAGTACGAATAGTCAGTGCTGAAAACTGAAGTTGTAGAACTCTCTTTTTCGTGTTAATTTGTCCGTTTTCAAGGGCTACAGGCAGATAAAGGACAACAGGTCAGCTACTTTCTATTTTCATCGTAAACTATGAACGAACTGTTAAGGTTTCTCCTCATATGATGAGGCAAGTTTGTTGTGGCTCCTCCCATTTTTAATCTTTATAAAGCAAATGAAGCAGTGTACTCGTACTTTACTGATACCGCACTTCGTAAAATACTTGGAGACTAGGAATAGCGCCATTCTGTAATTCAACTGATCTCCAATGACGACCGAGAGAAACTGCGATACAGACCAGGTGAGGCAAGTCTTTTACACTGCAAATAATTCAATACCTTCTCTTTCTGACAGTACGGGTAATGTAACGGCCGATGATAAACACAAGGCCGAAATTATAAACCTAGTTTTCAAAAACTCGTTTACGGTAGAGGACTGCAGCACCATTCCCCCGTTCAGTTATCGAACAAACGCAGGGATGGCTGACATAGTGTTCAGTGTATCTGGGATTGTAAAACAGTTAAGATCCTTAGACGCCAGGAGGTCATCTGGCCGAGACGGCATCCCCGTAAGATTTTATGATGACTATGCCAGAAATATAGCACCATTCTTATCCATCATCTATCAGAGATCATTGGAACAGCGGAAATTTCCACGAGACTGGAAGAAGACCCAGGTCATAGCAAATCTATAAAAAGGGTGGAAGGTCGGATGCACATAATTATCGCCCAATTTCACTAACGTCGATTTGTTGTAGAATCATGGAACGTACACTCCTGGAAATGGAAAAAAGAACACATTGACACCGGTGTGTCAGACCCATCATACTTGCTCCGGACACTGCGAGAGGGCTGTACAAGCAATGATCACACGCACGGCACAGCGGACACACCAGGAACCGCGGTGTTGGCCGTCGAATGGCGCTAGCTGCGCAGCATTTGTGCACCGCCGCCGTCAGTGTCAGCCAGTTTGCCGTGGCGTACGGAGCTCCATCGCAGTCTTTAACACTGGTAGCATGCCGCGACAGCGTGGACGTGAACCGTATGTGCAGTTGACGGACTTTGAGCGAGGGCGTATAGTGGGCATGCGGGAGGCCGGGTGGACGTACCGCCGAATTGCTCAACACGTGGGGCGTGAGGTCTCCACAGTACATCGATGTTGTCGCCAGTGGTCGGCAGAAGGTGCACGTGCCCGTCGACCTGGGACCGGACCGCAGCGACGCACGGATGCACGCCAAGACTGTAGGATCCTACGCAGTGCCGTAGGGGACCGCACCGCCACTTCCCAGCAAACTAGGGACACTGTTGCTCCTGGGGTATCGGCGAGGACCATTCGCAACCGTCTCCATGAAGCTGGGCTACGGTCCCGCACACCGTTAGGCCGTCTTCCGCTCGCGCCCCAACATCGTGCAGCCCGCCTCCAGTGGTGTCGCGACAGGCGTGAATGGAGGGACGAATGGAGACGTGTCGTCTTCAGCGATGAGAGTCGCTTCTGCCTTGGTGCCAATGATGGTCGTATGCGTGTTTGGCGCTGTGCAGGTGAGCACCACAATCAGGACTGCATACAACCGAGGCACACAGGGCCAACACCAGGCATCATGGTGTGGGGAGCGATCTCCTACACTGGCCGTACACCACTGGTGATCGTCGAGGGGACACTGAATAGTGCACAGTACATCCAAACCGTCATCGAACCCATCGTTCTACCATTCCTAGACCGGCAAGGGAACTTGCTGTTCCAACAGGGCAATGCACGTCCGCATGTATCCCGTGCCACCTAACGTCCTCTAGAAGGTGTAAGTCAACTACCCTGGCCAGCAAGATCTCCGGATCTGTCCCCCATTGAGCATGTTTGGGACTGGATGAAGCGTCGTCTCACGCGGTCTGCACGTCCAGCACGAACGCTGGTCCAACTGAGGCGCCAGGTGGAAATGGCATGGCAAGCCGTTCCACAGGACTACATCCAGCATCTCTACGATCGTCTCCATGGGAGAATAGCAGCCTGCATTGCTGCGAAAGGTGGATATACACTGTACTAGTGCCGACATTGTGCATGCTCTGTTGCCTGTGTCTATGTGCCTGTGGTTCTGTCAGTGTGATCATGTGATGTATCTGACCCCAGGAATGTGTCAATAAAGTTTCCCCTTCCTGGGACAATGAATTCACGGTGTTCTTATTTCAATTTCCAGGAGTGTATTTTGTGTTCAGGCATAACGATCTTTCTAGATTCTGAGAAGCTCATCTGCAGAAACCAACACCGTTTTAGGAAACAGCGGTCACGCGAGACACAGCTGGCCCTCTTTGTGCATGATATACAACCGGCTCTAGATACCGACTCCCAGGTTGATGCCATATTCCTCGACTTTCAAAAGGCGTTCGACTCAGTTTCGCACTGCCGCTTGCTCCAAAAAGTGCGAGGTTACGGTATGTCCGATGACATATGCGGTTGGATAGAAAGTTCTCTAACAGACAGAGAGCAGTATGCCGACCTGAATGGGGAGACTTCAACAGAAACAAGCGTAACATTAGGTATGCCCCAGGGTAGCGTAATAGGTCCGCTGCATTTTTACGATTTACATAAACGATCTGGTTGATGGTATTGACAGCGGCCTTAGACTGTTTACCGATGATGCTGTAGTCTACAGGAAAGTAGTATCACACGAAAGTTGTGAACAAATCAATGAGGATTTGCAGAAAATAAATGCGTGGTTAATGACTGGCAGTTATCTCTCAATATTAGTAAGTGTAACTTACTGCGTATAAAAAAGCGAAAATCCCCATTAAAGTACGAGTAGAAAATAAATGTCCAGTCTTTGGAAGCGTTAACATCCGTCAAGTACCTGGGTGTGACTATTCTAAATGATCTCAAATGGAACGATCAGATTACACAATTAACGGGTAAGGCGATCTCTAGATTGCGGTTTATAGGTAGAATCCTGAAGTGATGCAGTCCTTCAACAAAGGCCGAAATTCTAAACCTAGTTTTCAAAAACTCGTTTACGGTAGAGGACTGTAGCACCATTCCCCCGTTCAGTTATCGAACAAACGCAGGGATGGCTTTGGTTCGTCCAGTCTTAAGAGTATTGTTCGTCTGTATGGGACCATTACCAGTTGGGTCTGATTCAAGAGACTGAGAAGGTCCAAAGAAGAGCGGCTGGATTCGTGACTGGTACATTTAGCCATTGCGAGAGCGCTACAAATCTCATAGAAAGTTTGATGTGGGACACAGTTGCAAATAGACGACGCGCTAAACGGAAGGGGCTGCTCACTAAATTCCAAAATCCGGTCTTCGACGAGGATGTAGAGCATATATTATTACCACCAACTTTGAAATCGCGCAATGATCACCATTCAAAAAGGGAAATTAGAGGCGTTCAGGTCGTTTTTTCCCTCGCGCGATCCGCGAGTGGAACAGAGGCACGGGTGGGGGGGCGCGAGGGGGGGGGGGTGGGGAAATATGACTTTGGCTCGAATAGTGACCTCTGCACACATCGCTTGGTGGCTAGCGGAGCATATATGTAGATGTAGATGTAGATGCATGTACACGGTACCATCTACACTGATCGCTTATCCCACTTTCTGTTATAATGCAATATTTGAAATCAAGGGAAGTTTTACGAATAAAAGTGACTCGTTTCTTTAAAAATATGGTTTATTTAAAAACCAAAAGTTGTGGCACTGCTTTTATCGCTAATTGATATTTCGGTTTTTTACCGGGTCATTAGTAAATTGCCGGCCCCGGTGGTCTAGCGGTTCTAGGCGCGCAGTCCGGCACCGCGCGACTGCTACGGTCGCAGGTTCGAATCCTGCCTCGGGCACGGATGTGTGTGATGTCATTAGGTTAGTTAGGTTTAAGTAGTTCTAAGTTCTAGGGGACTGATGACCACAGATGTTAAGTCCCATAGTGCTCAGAGCCATTTGAACCATTAGTAAATATTAAAAAACACCTGTAGTAACCGAGGCCGAGCAAATACCGAAAAATACCGCCTGTTCAGAACTAAAGTACCGCTATGGGTTTTAACCAGTCGGCTTTACCTATCCCTACAAACGGGCCAATTACCTGTAAGTCGCACATGGTCCTGCACGGCGGTACGAACAGTCAGAGAGCCGTACAGAGCTCATCCTGCGCTCTTGGTAGAGCTACCAAGCTGCGCCGCGCACCCTCCCTTCCGCCAGGCGAAAGTACCTTTCGTCAATTTTTCTACACAGACGTAGGAAATTTTGTAATTTGCGAGGAAATTTTAATAAAAGTGAAGCATTATTGAAAAATATTGCTTAAATGAGCCGTAAAGACAAAAAGTATTGCACACTACAAATTAAATGTATTATTGTAGTAAATAAATTGCAAATTATACAAAATTTCTAACAGAGCTGAAAGTAAAACAAAATGTATGTCTTATTGTTTGTGGCAGTTGCTGCACACTGACGTGACAAAAGTCAAGCAACGGTGATATTCACACACACGCAGACAGCGGTAGTATGACGTACACGCGATATAAAAGGGCAGTGTATTGGTGGAGCTGTACTTAGCTGCTTCGTGCGTAAAGGTTTCTGACCTGATTATGGCCGCGCTACGGGAATTAACAGACTTTGAACGCGGAATGGCAGTTGGTGCTAGATGCATGGGACACGCCATTTCGGATATCATTAGGGAATTCCATACTCCGAGATCCACAGTATCAAGAGTGTGCCGAGAAACCAAATCTCAGGCATTACCTCTCACCACGGACGACGCAGTAATCGACGGTCTTTACTTAACGACCGATAGCAGAGGCATTTGCGTAGAGTTGTCAGTGCCAACAGACAAGCAGTAGTGCGTGCCATAACTGCAGAAATGAATGTGGAACGTGCGACGAACGTATCCCTCCGGCCAGCGAGGCGAAATTTGGCGTTATTGGCCTCAGGCAGAAGATGACCGACGTGAGTGCCTTTCTAACAGCACTGCAGCGCCTCCCATGGACTCGTGACCATGTCGGTTGGAATCTGGACGACTGGACTACCGTGGCCAGGTGAGACGAATCCCGATTTCGGTTGGTGATGAAGCTGCTGCTAGGGTTCGAGTGTGACGTAGTCCCCACGAAGCCATGGACCCAAGTTGTCAACAAGTCTTTCTGCAAGCTGTTGGGCTGTGTTTACGTGGAATGGGTCCTGTGGTCCAGCTGAACCGAACATTGACCGTTTGCAGCCATTCATGGACTTCATGTTCCAAAACAACTATGGAATTTTTATGGATGATAGTGCGCCATTTCACCAGGCCACAGCCGTTCTTGATTGGTTTGAAGAACATTCTGGACAATTCGGGCGAATTATTTGACCACTCAGATCACCCATCCATTGAAGATTTATGGGACATAATCGAGAGATCAGTTCGTGCACAAAATTCTGCCCCGGCAACACTTTCGCAGTTTTGGACAGCTATAGAGGTAGCAAGGCTCCATATGTCTGCAGAGGACTTCCAACGTCTTATTGAGTGCATGTCACGTCGAGTTCCTGCATTAAGCCTGGCAAACGGAGATACGACACGATATTAGGAGGTATCCCACGACTTTTGTCACCTCACTGTGTTCTGATTGTATCATGATGTATAATAAAGAACAGATTTCATTTGCTTCTATTAAATTATTAACAGTGAAGGCATAATTAATAGGAAATAAAGGGAAAAGGGCTATGATTCAGCGTTGAGAACGCATTCCTTTCCAAGAATTATGTTCCTACTATAATTTTGCTTTCCATTTCCTTGCTTTGAGGGCATCGAAGTCATTTATAATGTCACTGAAGTCAAATGTGGGGCCTGTATCCACTTCTGTCGACAAGAAAGCTGAATGTGACCGTCAACTTCATCTATGCTCGACCTTAACTAGTTTTCTATCATCTACATCTACATCTACATCTACATTGATACTCCGCAAGCCACCCAACGGTGTGTGGCGGAGGGCACTTTACGTGCCACTGTCATTACCTCCCTTTCCTGTTCCAGTCGCGTATGGTTCGCGGGAAGAACGACTGTCTGAAAGCCTCCGTGCGCGCTCTAATCTCTCTAATTTTACATTCGTGATCTCCTCGGGAGGTATAAGTAGGGGGAAGCAATATATTCGATACCTCATCCAGAAACGCACCCTCTCGAAACCTGGCGAGCAAGTTACACCGCGATGCAGAGCGCCTCTCTTGCAGAGTCTGCCACTTGAGTTTATTAAACATCTCCGTAACGCTATCACGGTTACCAAATAACCCGGTAACGAAACGCGCCGCTCTTCTTTGGATCTTCTCTATCTCTTCCGTCAACCCGACCTGGTACGGGTCCCACACTGATGAGCAATACTCAAGTATAGGTCGAACGAGTGTTTTGTAAGCCACCTCCTTTGTTGATGGACTACATTTTCTAAGCACTCTCCCAATGAATCTCAACCTGGTACCCGCCTTACCAACAATTAATTTTATATGATCATTCCACTTCAAATCATTCCGCACGCATACTCCCAGATATTTTACAGACGTAACTGAAAGTGCGTTGAAATTGTCTTCAGTATCCTCAAAGCGATTTAGATATTTGGATAAGCATCTTGTGACCGATACTTCGAAAAAAATCTGTGTTAGTTCTCTTCATCATCTTTTCATGCTGGAATTTGAAGCAGTCTTATCGATATTTTTGTTACATTTGGCACCAAAATCTGACGCATATTTTTCAAAACAAGACATGAAATCAACGCGCGATGAAGTGGTGTGTTATAATTATGTGGCATCAGTATCCGTTTCCATTTCACTTAATCTTCTATCAACTATTTCGTAGCAGTTTAGCTTAAACAGCTTCACTCCAGTCCTCAGTTGGCAAAAATGGGAAGGAATAGGAAGCCTTCGCTTCAACAGCTTGTTTCTTCATCAAGACCCGGTGGCCAACATTTGAGATCTTCCAATACTGTAGTGAAGTAGCAGTAATAACTCTATTGTTGAGCATGAGCTAGTGTGTATAGACAGCAGCTGTGTGAACCAAGTACACTGTTGCACGTAACCCGATGTCTATTCAGTAGCAGTTATTTCTTTATAATGCTCCTTGGACAAAATGACACAGTGACAACAGCGTGCGTTTTCAGTCTCGTGCCGAGGGAAAGACTTCTCGCAAGGATCGCATGGGCCAGGAGAACTCAACGTGCCTATCCCGATTAATTCTTAAATCGTCTTTCTCGTTTTTTCATTATCTTTTTTTTTTTTCGAAAGAAAACAGCTGGTCGGTTTTTGCGCCCCATCTGTGCCTGTGCCGTTGACGGGGCCTATCTTGCCATGGTCTCTGTACGGCCCTGCGAACAATATGTCTGTCCTCTAGAGGCGCTAGTCGTGCAGGACCGTTGAGACATGGCGAAATCCATCGATTCCATCGCTGCATGGAAGATCTTAAGCAATGGAAGCAACAACATAGCGGAACCATAAACTGCAATTTCCATAGGCCACGCTCGTGGCGCTATCGACTTCCTACAAGTCCTGTGGGAAGTTTCACCTTTTTACTAGGGGCATAGCACGATCTTCTCACAAACAAACAACAGTCAGACATAATTTCTGAATGAGAAACTCGCTGCGTAATTCATCAGTACATACAGAATGTAGACGGAGGTACTTCCACCTGCTTTGTGCGGTTGTACTGAAGCCCTAATCATTTGCATATCCAAGTTGTTGCACACTTTACGCCATTTTGTCGTTTGTTGGCTGCCACCTTCTTGATGTTGCAATTTTAAAGGCTCTTCGTCGCTGCTGTTTGCAGAAAATGGCCAAGCCGACAAAAGTGATACGGTAATCTGTCTATAACTTTGAGCACGATACAAGTTTTTGGTGTACTAATCACTGAATGTTCACGGGACCGCGAGTAAATCGGACCTGTTGGCAGCGCAGGTGCCTGTTTAAATTTAGAAGCATCTGGCAAGAGTAAAAGCATCGAAATCAGCAGTCGAGGCAAATATAGCACGTAGCAGGGACTGTCATGGAAAGTGCAGGTTGCAGCAAATAACAGCTAATAACGATATACGAGGAAAGCAACAAAAGTATTGGTCTTTGTAGATTCTGTACATCAACTGTGCAGATCATTAGTATAAAAATTAAAATTATAGAGCAGGAACTTCGTGGGTTAGTGGAAGCAGATACACTTTAGGACCAGCAGGAAGTAAATCGTCTAGGCTTGAAAGCAGTTTATTTGCAGAAATGAAACTTTATCAGGAAGTGCAGTTCAGTCTGACAAAGAGTTGAATTTACGCTCAGTAATCTTAGAGCTGCGCTCTGAAGTTACTGTTCTGCAGCTCTGCCGCCATAGTGACTGGAAACAGCATAAGTCATTCGTGTTCACAGTGAGGGTAAAAGATCAAGTGTACAGAATTATGGACTAATATCGCTGTTATATATCATTTGCGTGATCCTAGAGCATATTCTGTGCTCATAGACAATGGCGTTTAGGGTTGGAAACAAGCTTATATCATACAATCAGCGAAGAATCACAAAAACTACTCGTGCTGAACACAGCCTGCTTTATGCATATACGCAACTTCCAAACTATAGATGAACGTGAACTGGTAGATTTCGCACTCTCAGAGTTCAGAAAGGCTGCCTTCACTATTTCATCTCTTAAAACCACCCATTCTTCTTTTACTTTTTCCTTTCCTCTCAACAACTTCTGGTTCTTTCAGTTTATCCAGGTCCCATCTCCTTAATTTCCTATCTTTTTGCATTTCCTCAGTTTTAATCTACAGTTTGTAACCAATAAAATGTGGTCAGAGTCCACATCTGCCCCTGGAAATATCTTACAGTTTAAAATCTGCAACCAAAATCTTTGCATTACCATTATATAAGCAATCTGAAGCCTTCCGGTGTCTACAGGACTCTTCCACTTATGTAACTTTCTTTTATGATTATTAAACCAAGTTTAGCTATGATTAAGTTATCTTCCGTGGAAAACTGTACCAGATAGATGGCTTCCTCTTTCATTCCTTTCCACCAAAACGTATTCACCTACTGTTTTTCCTTCTCTTCCTTTTCCTACTATCGAATTCCAGTCCTCCATCACTATTAAATTTTCATCTCCTTTAACTATCTGAATAACTACTAAAAAGGCTGCTGTCCGTCTTCAGGAACTATAAGTTGGTGTAGCCTCCTAACAGATATCCCCCCCCCCCCTCCCCGCCGCCCCAGCCAATTGCGGTTGCCGCTATGGTTCGGCTATCTTTTATCGCTGAGGCACGCAAGCTGCCCCACCGACGGCAAGGTCCATGGTTAATGGGGGAGTCATTGTGATGTGTTGTGTATTACTAGTATCCGCCCCGATAGCTGAGTGGTCAGCGTGACGGATTGCTGTCCTACGGGCCCGGGTTCGATTCACAGCTGGGTCGGGGATTTTCTCCGCTCAGAGACTGGTGTTGTCTTCAGCATCATTTCATCCCCATTCGGCGCGCAGGTCGCCCAATGTGGCGTCGAATGTAATAAGACTTGCACCAAGGCGGCCGGACCTGCCCCGCAAGGGGCCTCCCGGCTAATGACTCCAAACGCTTATTTCCAATGACTGGCCTAATACCCATCTAAAAACTAACTGGGATAGTTTCTTTGCCAGCAACGGTAAAAATCACAGGGACATTTGTCTAAGTATACATCTTAGACATACATGAATCGATCGCCAGGGCTACGCAAGCTGCTCTACCGACCAAAGTAATTTCTACAGATACTTTGTTCGCATTAATAACCATTCTCCAATCATGTCATCTGTATAACGTAAACCTGCTATGTTTTAATTCACACAAATCAAAAAAACAAGTTTTGCATCACCTTGGTCGCGAGAGTTCCGGAACCTGTACAGAAAATTGGAATAGAGATCAACATAAACATCATTTCCGCCCTCTTTATTGCTCACGAAAATCACACATTGCATGTTGTACCACCATACAGCGAGGCCTTCAGAGGTGGTGGTCCTGATTGCTGTACACAACGGTACCTCTAATACCCAGTAGCACGTCCTCTTACATTGATGCATGCCTGTATTCGTCATGGCATAGTATCCACAAGTTCATCAAGGTAATGCGGGTCCAGATTGTCAAACTCCTCAACGGCGATTCGGCGTAGATCCCTCAGAGTGGTTGGTGTGTCACGTCTATAAACAGCCCTTTTCAATCTACTCCAGGCATGTTCGATAGGGTCACTCTAGTAGAGCGATGTCATTATTCTGAAGGAAGTCATTCACGAGATGTGCACGATGGGGGCGCGAATTATCGTCCATGAAGACGAATGCCTCGCCAATATGCTGCCGATATGGTTGCACCACCGGTCGGAGGATGGCATTCACGTATCGTACAGCCGTTACGGCGCCTTCCATGACAACCAGCGGCGTACGTCGGCCCCATATACGAGGTGCATTCAAGTTCTAAGGCCTCCGATTTTTTTTCTAATTAACTACTCACCCGAAATCGATGAAACTGGCGTTACTTCTCGACGTAATCGCCCTGCAGACGCACACATTTTTCACAACGCTGACGCCATGATTCCATGGCAGCGGCTAAGGCTTCTTTAGGAGTCTGTTTTGACCACTGGAAAATCGCTGAGGCATGGCTGGTGAATGTGCGGCCACGGAGAGTGTCTTTCATTGTTGGAAAAAGCCAAAAGTCTCTAGGAGCCAGGTCAGGTGAGTAGGGAGCATGAGGAATCACTTCAAAGCTGTTATCACGAAGAAACTGTTGCATAACGTAAGCTTGATGTGCGGGTGCGTTGTCTTGGTGAAACAGCACATGCGCAGCCCTTCCCAGACTTTTTTGTTGCAGTGCAGGAAGGAATTTGTTCTTCAAAACATTTTCGTAGGATGGACCTGTTACCGTAGTGCCCTTTGGAACGCAATGGGTAAGGATTACGCCCTCACTGTCCCAAAACATGGACACCATTTTTTCAGCACTGGCGGTTACCCGAAATTTTTTTGGAGGCGGTGAATCTGTGTGTTTCCATTGAGCTGACTGGCGCTTTGTTTCTGGATTGAAAAATGGCATCCACATCTCATCCATTGTCACAACCGACGAAAAGAAAGTCCCATTAATGCTGTCGTTGAGCGTCAACATTGCTTGGCAACATGCCACACAGGCAGCCGTGTGGTCGTCCGTCGGCATTCATGGCACCCACCTGGATGACACTGTTCGCATTTTCAGGTCGTCATGCAGGACTGTGTGCACAGAACCCACAGAAATGCCAACTCTGGAGGCGATCTGTTCAAGAGTCATTCGGCGATCCCCCAAAACAATTCTCTGCACTTTCTCGATCATGTCGTCAGACCGGCTTGTGCGAGCCTGAGGTTGTTTCGGTTTGTTGTCACATGACGTTCTGCCTTCATTAAACTGTCGCACCCATGAACGCACTTTCGACACATCCATAACTCCATCACCACATGTCTCCTTCAACTGTCGATTAATTTCAATTGGTTTCACACCGCGCAAATTCAGAAAACGAATGATTGCACGCTGTTCAAGTAAGGAAAACGTCGCCATTTTAAGTATTTAAAACAGTTCTCATTCTCGCCGCTGGCGGTAAAATTCCGTCTGCCGTACGGTGCTGCCATCTCTGGGACGTATTGACAATGAACGCGGCCTCATTTTAAAACAATGCGCATGTTTCTATCTCTTTCCAGTCCGGAGAAAAAAATCAGAGGCCTTAGAACTTGAATGCACCTCGTAATGGCACCCCAAAACAGCAGGGAGCCTCCACATTGCTGAACTCGTTGGGTAGTGTGTCTAAGGCGTTCAGCCTGACCGGGTTGCCTCCAAACACGTCTCCGACGATTGTCTGGTTGAAGGCATATGCGACACTCATCGGTGAAGAGAACGTGATGCCAATCCTGAGCGGTCCATTCGGCATGTTGTTGGGCCCATCTGTTCTGCGCAATGTAAGGAGAGTACGCAGGATGGATGGTCTTCACTCTATACACCATGTTTTGCCGTCGGATATCGTTGATATGAGTATTGTCACGATGTGTCCTGATCGAATCAACCAGAAGAAGAGGCTCATTCGCTGCACATGGAAAGTAGATATCTTGAAAGATTTGCATCAGGATTTGTTTTGTCATCTTGTCAGACTTCGAGGCAACTTGAATGAGATTTTGCGGTTTGAGCATGTTTTGCACTACTCGCACTCTAGATCCTCAGATATTACCAACATCTTTGGAAAGACGTTTCCATTTGTCGACTAATGGATTGGATGGCATAAGAATGAACTGTTGAATGGTTATTCGGCAAATTACTACTTACCTACTTCTCTCCCTTGAAATGCAGAGTTCGCGATGAGTGAAGTTCTTTCCATATTTCACTTTGATCACTGTTACAAATCTGTGTACTTTCCATGGTGTTCATTAAGGACATTACCTCCTTGCGAACCCCTTCACATCTTTCATTCACGTCACTATCTGTACTCCAGGCTTTAGTGGTTACACATTTTGTTATTAGCCGTGAGCCAAGATGGTGTCTCCGTCGAGTCAGTTCTATTTCTTGGGCCTTTTGCAAACCACAAGCACCAGTATCTCTACCGTCAACATTAGCGCCTAGAAAAATTCCCGCCAACCTGAATTTTACAGCTACATAATCGCCAAGTATGTGAAGTTCTGAGTGCTGATCTTCCTCTCCTATCTCTACCACGTGACGTAAATACTGTAGATGATGTGTGTCTTACACCAAACGATATCGTTTCTGTATTGTACTGTATCTTAATCTTTTAGTTTTCCGAGAATCCCGGAATGCAATTATCTCCTTTGCCTTTTCAAAAGATAAATCACCCCACTTCTTCCTCTTCGATGGGCTTGGCCGATAAGCAGACGACGACTTCGATCACTTCGTAACAGCTCTTCGCGCTATCGGATTCTGGATCATCCATAAGTTTTTCGCAATCAGACAAGTCTTCTCCTACATATTTATATTCTTCAGTACACTCTCTAGTACTTTCGTGATGCATAGTATTACCATTGGTTGCCACTGTTTCATCTACCACATTGATTGTGAATGCAGATGCGTTTCTCTTCTTTACTGTAATTTCTGTGGACCTTCTTTTGTGTTTGTAATGGCTAACACCCTTGCTCACTGTATTTGCAGGATTCTTTATCACACCATTACGCTGACAATGTGAGTAATGTGGCGCGCCACGGAACCGGTGACACCACATACGGATGGATTAACGGCCCAGGCTGATGCAACACAGACAGGGTCTCCGTTATACTCGTTTTCTTGCTCTTATGAACACCCCCCCCCCCCCCCCCCCATGAACCATGGACCTTGCCGTTGGTGGGGAGGCTTGCGTGCCTCAGCGATACAGATAGCCGTACCGTAGGTGCAACACAACGGGGGGGGGTAATCTGTTGAGAGGCCAGACAAACGTGTGGTTCCTGAAGAGGGGCAGTAGCCTTTTCAGTAGTTACAGGGGCAACAGTCTGGATGATTGACTGATCTGGCCTTGTAACAATAACCAAAACGGCCTTGCTGTGCTGGTACTGCGAACGGCTGAAAGCAAGGGGAAACTACGACCGTAATTTTTCCCGAGGGCATGCAGCATTACTGTATGATTAAATGATGATGCCGTCCTCTTGGGTAAAATATTCCGGAGGTAAAATAGTCCCCCATTCGGATCTCCGGGCGGGGACTACTCAAGAGGATGTTATCAGGAGAAAGAAAACTGGCGTTCTACGGATCGGAGCGTGGAATGTCAGATCCCTTAATCGGGCAGGTAGGTTAGAAAATTTAAAAAGGGAAATGGATAGGTTAAAGTTAGATATTGTGGGAATTATTGAAGTTCGGTGGCAGGAGGAACAAGACTTCTGGTCAGGTGACTACAGGGTTATAAACACAAAATCAAATAGGGGTAATGCAGGAGTAGGTTTAATAATGAATAGGAAAATAGGAATGCGGGTAAGCTACTACAAACAGCATAGTGAACGCATTATTGTGGCAAAGATAGATACGAAGCCCACACTTACTACAGTAGTACAAGTTTATATGCCAACTAGCTCTGCAGATGACGAAGAAATTGAAGAAATGTATGATGAAATAAAAGAAATTATTCAGATAGTGAAGGGAGATGAAAATTTAATAGTCATGGGTTACTGGAATTCGATTGTAGGAAAAGGGAGAGAAGGAAACGTAGTAGGTGGATATGGATTGGGGCTAAGAAATGAAAGAGGAAGCCGCCTGGTAGAATTTTGCACAGAGCACAACTTAACCATAGCTAACACTTGGTTTAAGAATCATGAAAGAAGGTTGTATACATGGAAGAATCCTGGAGATACTAAAAGGTATCAGATAGATTATATAATGGTAAGACAGAGATTTAGGAACCAGGTTTTAAATTGTAAGACATTTCCAGGGGCAGATGTGGACTCTGACCACAATCTATTGGTTATGACCTGTAGATTAAAACTGAAGAAACTGCAAAAAGGTGGTAATTTAAGGAGATGGGACCTGGATAAACTGAAAGAACCAGAGGTTGTACAGAGTTTCATGGAGAGCATAAGGGAACAATTGACAGGAATGGGGGAAAGAAATACAGTAGAAGAAGAAAGGGTAGCTTTGAGGGATGAAGTAGTGAAGGCAGCAGAGGATCAAGTAGGTAAAAAGACGAGGGCTAGTAGAAATCCTTGGGTAACACAAGAAATATTGAATTTAATTGATGAAAGAAGAAAATATAAACATTCAATCAATGAAGCAGGCGAAAAGGAATACAAACGTCTCAAAAATGAGATCGACAGGAAGTGCAAAATGGCTAAGCAAGGATGGCTAGAGGACAAATGTGAGGATGTAGAAGCTTACCTCACTAGGGGTAAGATAGATACTGCCTACAGGAAAATTAAAGATACCTTTGGAGATAAGAGAACCACTTGTATGAACATCAAGAGCTCAGATGGAAACCCAGTTCTAAGCAAAGAAGGAAAAGCAGAAAGGTGGAAGAAGTATATAGAGGATCTATACAAGGGTGATGTACTTGAGGACAATATTATGGAAATGGAAGAGGATGTAGATGAAGATGAAATGGGAGATACAATACTGCGTGAAGAGTTTGACAGAGCACTGAAAGACATGAGTCGAAACAAGGCCCCCGGAGTAGACAACATTCCATTGGAACTACTGACGGCCTTGGGAGCGCCAGTCCTGACAAAACTCTACCATCTGGTGAGCAAGATGTATGAAACAGGCGAAATACCCTCAGACTTCAAGAAGAATATAATAATTCCAATCCGAAAGAAAGCAGGTGTTGACAGATGTGAAAATTACCGAACAATCAGTTTAATAAGTCACAGCTGCAAAATACTAACGCGAATTCTTTACAGACGAATGGAAAAACTAGTAGAAGCCGACCTCGGGGAAGATCAGTTTGGATTTCGTACAAATACTGGAACACGTGAGGCAATACTGACCTTACGACTTATCTTAGAAGAAAGATTAAGGAAAGGCAAACCTACGTTTCTAGCATTTGTAGACTTAGAGAAAGCTTTTGACAATGTTGACTGGAATACTCTCTTTCAAATTCTAAAGGTGGCAGGGGTAAAATACAGGGAGCGAAAGGCTATTTACAATTTGTACAGAAACCAGATAGCAGTTGTAAGAGTCGAGGGGCATGAAAGGGAAGCAGTGGTTGGGAAGGGAGTAAGACAGGGTTGTAGCCTCTCCCCGATGTTATTTAATCTGTATATTGAGCGAGCAGTAAAGGAAACAAAAGAAAAATTCGGAGTAGGTATTAAAATCCATGGAGAAGAAGTAAAAACTTTGAGGTTCGCCGATGACATTGTAATTCTGTCAGAGACAGCAAAGGACTTGGAAGAGCAGTTGAATGGAATGGACAGTGTCTTGAAAGGAGGATATAAGATGAACATCAACAAAAGCAAAACGAGGATCATGCAATGTAGTCGAATTAAGTCAGGTGATGCTGAGGGAATTAGATTAGGAAATGAGACACTTAAAGTAGTAAAGGAGTTTTGCTATTTGGGGAGCAAAATAACTGATGATGGTCGAAGTAGAGAGGATATAAAATGTAGACTGGCAATGGCAAGGAAAGCGTTTCTCAAGAAGAGAAGTTTGTTAACATCGAGTATAGATTTAAGTGTCAGGAAGTCTTTTCTGAAAGTATTTGTATGGAGTGTAGCCATGTATGGAAGTGAAACATGGACGATGAATAGTTTGGACAAGAAGAGAATAGAAGCTTTCGAAAAGTGGTGCTACAGAAGAATGCTGAAGATTAGATGGGTAGATCACATAACTAATGAGGAAGTATTGAATAGGATTGGGGAGAAGAGACGTTTGTGGCACAACTTGACCAGAAGAAGGGATCGGTTGGTAGGACATGTTCTGAGGCATCAAGGGATCACCAATTTAGTCCAATTTAGTATTGTAGGGCAGCGTGGAGGGTAAAAATCGTAGAGGGAGGCCAAGAGATGAATACACTAAGAAGATTCAGAAGGATGTAGGTTGCAGTAGGTACTGGGAGATGAAGAACCTTGCACAGGATAGAGTAGCATGGAGAGCTGCATCAAACCAGTCTCAGGACTGAAGACCACAACAGCAACATGCGTTAATGTCTGTCTGTTTCTCCTAGATGCCGCGTCGGACATTTTTGTCATGTGACCTTCGGTACGGCGCGGCGTGTGTTGACCATTGTATACACTTCATTACCTGGGGGAACACTGTTTAAGGTTACTAAAGTCATGATATTATGTTGGGTATGATCCACTGTGAGCGGATGGCAACGGAGCTTAGCTTACGCATTTTTGATATCAGGATTTCAAGCATATTCAAACAAACCACAACTCAACTGAAGCTGCGATTGCAACTTGCGCTAACTCCCTTGTCAGAACCGAATGTAGAAGATACATCGGCGGATTACATTTTGAACAGTGTCACATCGTGTCCTGATTCAACTGTTAACGTAGAACTAATCGCTACAATAACAAATGAGGACGTCAAAATGTATGACCACGGATGCTCCCAAAATGAAAAGAGCTGGATTAGCTGGACTGCCCATTGAATTTTGCGAACAGTTTCAGGATAGCACAGGAGAGAAGCTTACCGAAATGTACAATGAACTCTTAGTAAGTAACGTCTCCCCACTCCCCCCCCCCCCCCCACAATTTACAGAGGGAATGATGAGACTGCCTAGAGTAATAGGGTGGAAAATTTTCGTCCTCTTATGTTGATCAACACCGAATTTAAAATTCTAACGCGCTTTCTACAGAATAAAACAAATACTCTGTAATGCAATTGGACCGTACCAATCCAGAGCCTCTACAGGGTGGTCAATGGTACATCTTTCAGCTAAGTACAAAGATATTGTATATTTAACATGGATATGAAAGAAGAGATTAGCAGTAGCTCTTCTAGATTTTAATGAAGGTTAATCACCAGTCTTTAGTTCAAGCTATAAAGATAATGAGTTTTAGTGAGCCAGTAATAAAATTCATAAAGAAATTCATAACTGACAAAGGATCGAGGCTGAAAATTAGTGTGCAGCTGACAGCTTTAGTGTCGATCAAACAAGGGTTACATAGGGATGCCCCCTCTCAGTGTCACTCGGCTCCATAGAAGCTGAATCTTTATTGAATCACTTCCATAGTTTCCTCCAAGGCCTTCAAAGTATGATACCATGAGAACGATCATGGTCGGTATGGCCAGCCAAAAGTAATTAATTTTGCCACAATAGCAAATATAATTTATAATATAGCCTACAACAATTAGTGACGATATACATAGGCGAAATAAAGAACTTAAACTATAAATAAGCGTAGTCCATATCTTAGTAGCCAGACTATTTGACGATCAGCGACAGTGATGAAATTGAAGACCATGGACCATTCACAAGACCGCTGTTAATATAATAATTGTTTGATACGACAGGTACTTTCCTCTTTGTATAGGATTCGAACATGGAAATAGGAATTCATTCGCAAGGGCTTTTGTTAGTGTTATTTGTGAAAAGTTTCAATGTTTCTTAAGATGAATTTGAAATATATGAACCTGTAAAATTGCAATATTCTGGTCGCTTTGTGATAGTTGAATTCAGTTCTAGGGTATTGTGGGATAACAAGGAGAGAGTTTTACCTTGCTACAGACGTTAGGTCATATACACACAGTTTTGCATCACCCCAGTTCCCAGAACTCCTGAAGATAGACGTTGACTGTGCATACTGTATCACAGACACAGTCCTTTGACTGTTCAGAGATGTCACTAAACCTGCCCAAAGATGTGAACAACCATGCATAAGCAGCGCCTATTAGAAGAAGGGGGTCTGACAGCCTATCAGTTCCAGTCATTCCGCCAGGAAAGAGGTACACGACTCGTTTTGTCTGTAGTTCAACCACGTCTAGACGGTCAATACCGCAGTTCCATCACGTCCGCATTTTTGCTTTGTGCCAGCAAGGGCTCTCAACTAGGGAAGCGTCCAGGCGTCTCGGAGTGAACCAAAGCGATGTTGTTCGGACATGGAGGAGATACAGAGAGACAGGGACTGTCGATGACACGCCTCGCTCAGGCCGCCCAAGGGCTACTACTGTGGTGGATGACCACTACCGAAGGATTATGGCTCGGAGGAAGCCTGACAGCAACGCCATCATGTTGAAGAATGCTTTTCGTGCAGCCACAGACGTCTTGTTACGACTCAAGCTGTGTGCAGTAGGCTGCATGATGCGCAACTTCACTCCCGACGTCCATGGCGAGGTCCATCTTTGCAATCACGACACCGTGCACCGTGGTACAGATGGGCCCAACAACGTGCCATATGGACCGCTCAGGATTGGCATCACGTTCTCTTCACCGATAAGTGTCGCATATGCCTTCAACCAGACAATCGTCGGAGACATGTTTGGAGGCAACCTGGTCAGGCTGAAGGCCTTAGACACACCGTCCAGCGAGTGCTGCAAGATGTAGGTTCCCTGCTGTTTGCGGGTAGTAGCATTATGTGGGGCCGCGTACGCCGCTGTTGGTCATGGAAGGCACCATAACGGTTGTACGATACGTGAATGCCATCCTCTGACCGATTGTGCAACCATATCGGCAGCATATAGGCGAGGCATTCGTCGCATGGACGACAATTCGCGCCCCCGTCGTGCACAACTTGTGAATGACTTTCTTCATGATAACGACATCGCTCTACTAGAGTGACCAGCATGTTCTCCAGACATGAACCCTATCGAACGTGCCTGGGATAGATTGAAAAGCGCTGTTTATGGACGAATCGCCGTTGAGGAGTGGGACAATCTGGACCAACAGTGCCTTGATCAACTTGCGGATGGTATGGCCCGACGAATACAGGCATGCATCAATGCAAGAGACTGGGTGTTAGAGATACTGGTGTGTACAGCAATCTGGACCACCACCTCTGAAGGTCTCGCTGTATAGTGGTACAACATGGAATGTGTGGTTTCCATGAGCAATAAAAAGGGCGGAAATTATGTTTATGCTGATCTGTATTCCAATATTCTGTAGAGATTCCGAAACTCTCGGAACCGAGGTGATGCAAAACATCTTTTAGGAAAGACTGACTGCCAGAATTCTGATAAATGTTCTACACGCTGGATGTAGATTCTGTACAGAGACTTTCAGTGACTAAAAAGCGTTGAACTGACTAATTAGTGGCAGTACATGAATCACGAAATGACGATAACTTTTTATTTTGGGAGTCTGAATTTCAGTGCTGCTTTCCTAAACAGTTAAACAAAAACGTTTAACTGTTGCAGTAAACGATTAACAAAGTGCTAATCATATACTGTTGCTGAAGCTCAACAGTTTTAATTCAGAAGAACGCATGAACTTCTGAAATTGCTCTGATAACCAAAAACGATTGTTCACAAACTTCTCGGAGTTATCACTTAGGGACAGATACTTGAGTGTTTCATTCTTATCTAACACAAGGTGGGCATTATCAGCGCGAAACCCAACAACATTATCAGGAGATAACCTTGGAAAGGTCGACCAAGCATTACCGTCCGCAGCTCGTGGTCGTGCGGTAGCGTTCTCGCTTCCCACGCCCGAGTTCCCGGGTTCGATTCCCGGCGGTGTCAGGGATTTTCTCTGCCTCGTAACGACTGGGTGTTGTGTGATGTCCTTAGGTTAGTTGGGTTTTAGTAGTTCTAAGTTCTAGGGGACTGATGACCATAGATGTTAAGTCCCATAGTGCTCAGAGCCATTTCTGAACCTTCGCTTCCACTTATGGGAATTAGATCGAGAAGTTGTGTTTTGAAGTCAGAATTGTCTATATATCTCACTAACATACACATTAAACGATATTGATGATGTCTGAACTCTCATCTAGATTATCACTTAACTCGTCCTTAATATTTGAGGAAAGTACATTTTTAACAGTGCTTGTGCAGTTTGTGCGACTCGGAATTATTGTTTTTGCAATTGTTGAATCCTTCAAATATTCAGTTTGACTGTCTGTACGACATGATGCACTGAATTGAAACTGAAATTAAGAGACGCAGCTAACAAACTAAATCTTATATCTGTTATTGGAGCATCCTTTTGATCTTCCTCTGAGCCACCGTAGCATCCTTTTGCGCTTCCCCCCGTTCAAATACCTCAAAACGAAAGTAATGACATACCATAACAGTGAGCTCCTGCTGTATTGACGAACCGGTAGCTAATATGTTCTTATACAGTGCGCAACTCAATTAAAGCATCCCTTCTTCGAAACCCGATGTGTGTCTCCCATTCTGACGCATAAGTTTGAAATTTGGCTGAATGGTGCGTACAACCATCCTCTGTAATGGCGCAAAAGCATGGCGTCCTGCAACATCACCCACGGGCTAGGCGACGCTTCAAAAGCAAGGTGTCGACACACGACGAAAAAAAAAATAACCAAAGCTGGGAAGTTCATGTGACGTGCAAAAGTTGGTTGTTGTTGCTGTGGTCTTCAGTCCAGAGACTGGTTTGATGCAGCTCTCCATACTGCTCTATCCTGTGCAAGCGCCTTCATCTCCCAGTACCTACTGCAAAGTACATCCTTCTGAATCTGTTTAGTGTATTCATCTCTTGATCTCCCTCTACGATTTTTACCCTCCAATACTAAATTGATGATCCCTTGACGCCTCAAAATATGCCCTACCAACCGATCCCTTCTTCTAGTCAAGTTGTGCCACAAATTTCTCTTCTTTCCAATTCTATTCAGTATCTCCTTATTAGTTATGTGATCTACACATCTAATCTTCAGCATTCTTCTGTAGCACCACATTACGAAAGCTTCTATTCTCTTCTTGTCTAAACTATTTATCGTCCACGTTTCACTTCCGTACATGGCCGCACTCCATACAAATACTTTCAGAAACGACTTCCTGACACTTAAATCTATACTCGATGTTAACAAATTTCTCTTCTTCAGAAGCGCTTTCCTTGCCATTGCCAGTCTACATTTTATATCCTCTCTACTTCGACCATCATCAGTTATTTTGCTCCCCAAATAGCAAAACTCATTTACTACTTTAAGCGTCTCATTTCCTAATCTAATTCCCGCAGCATCACCAGATTTAATTCGTCTACATTCCACTATCCTCGTTTTGCTTTTGCTGATGTTCATCTTATATCCTCCCTTCAAGACACGCCCATCTCGTTCAGCTGCTCTTCCAGGCCCTTTGTTGTCTCTGACAGAATTACAATGTCATCGGCGAACCTCAAAGCTTTTATTTCTTAAAAAAGCGGGTTACTAATGTCATATTGGCATTAAATTTCGCCTCAATTCTATCCAACGTTACCGTGGACTTTCACAAGATAAGAAGTTCGTCACAGCCTTCGTCACAGCCCCTCTCACTCACACCTCACGCCTTCTTTTGACGCCTCTGCGATGGAGGTCGGAATCGCTACTCCCAGAGTTGAAATCACGCGGTGTCCTTATGCGTGACTGAGGATACATTTCAGACGCACCACCGCTCAGAACCGAAACGTAAAGGTACAGGGTGTGGTATAAAGAGCGTCAATGAAACCATCCCATTCCTTGGGAAGTTGATTCCCACACATTTCCTTATCGAAAACGACACTTCGCAGTGCGATGGGCAAAGGGACAACTTTCTTGACAACCTTTGCCATTGTTGACATCTTCTGGGCGATTCAATTCTCCTCGACGGGCATGACGAGGCTACAATTGCATTGAACGTGAGCTCACCCGTTTGGTGTGCAGTGCGGCCGCAATTTTTGCGCTCGTGTACAGGGTGGAACCACTAGGGACCGTTCAAACCTATTCGACGAAATTTGAACATGATCTGAAACAGTAAAGGGGCATTACCTTTTTTCAGTGTTCCTATTTTACGCCCTCCTGTGGCGTAACCACGGACACGTACATCACTAACACATGCGTGAATAAAACAGAAGACCCTCCCCTCCCCTCGCAGTTCATCAAAACTCTCACTAGCACCTGCCTACATATATTCGGTATTTTAAAAATGTGCCTTTACAGAGAAAAACTGTGAAATACTCCTAGGCGCCTGCAGGTAGGCAACTAACCTTGGAGGTGTGTCAAGGGTTGCCTACCTACTACCACCTTCGGCTAATTTGCGGGTTTTCTCTGTGAAGGTACATTTTTAAAATTCTCAATAGATATGGGTGGGTGCCAGTGAGGTTTTTGCCAAACTAGGAGGGGGGCGGGGCGGGGAGGGTCGTGTATGTCTTACTGGGACACTTTGCCTTTTTATTCGTGCATGTGCCAATGTCGCACCCCTCTGTGATCACGCGACAGGGAGGCATGAAACAGGAGCACTGAAAAACCGTAATGAAACTTTGCTGCTGCAAATCACGTTCAAATTTCGTCGAATGTTTTTGAACGGTTCCTAGTGGTGGTTCCAGCCTGTACGTGAGAGTAGAAATTGCGGTCGCACTGCACACCAGATGGATGAGATGATATTCAATGGACCTGCAGCCCGTGGTGTCCGTCGAGAAGAGTTGAATCGCCCAGGAGGTGTATACAGTGTCAAAGCTTGTCAAGAAGGTCGACCTTTTGCTCATCGCGCAGCGAATTGTCATTTTCGACCGCGAAATGTGTGAGAAAGGGGTAGTTTCATTGATGTTCTTTATGCCACACCATGCGCCTATTCTTCAATTATGAGCGGCGGTGTGTGTTAAATATTTTCCTCAGCCACCCATAAGGAAACTGCGTGATTTCAACGTTGGGCGTCGAGGTTCTGACTTCCATCGCAGCAGCGTCAAAAGACGGCATGAAAAGTGGGTAAGAGGGGCTGTGACGGCCGTCCTACCGCGTGGCACGTCCGCGGTGGCGTTGGGCAGAATTGTGGCGAAATTTGGTCCAAAGTGACGTGGTTAACCCACTTTTACACGCCATCTGATCTTCCGAGCTCTGGGCTTTTTTCGCACGTGTCGACACTTTGCTGTGTGAAGCGTCGTCAAGCCCAAGGATGATGTCGCAGGACGCCATGCTTTTGCACCATTACAAAATATGGTTGTAGGCACCTTTCAGCTAGATTGCAAACTCAGGCATCGGAATCGGAGATAATTATTGGCTTTCGAAAAATGATCCTTCAATTCCGTTGCACAGTGTATACTGTAGTTCGTTATTATAGCTTTAAAGTTCAAACTTATAAAATATACAATTTCAATAATATCAGTGTGATAGTAATAATATCCATTGCCACTGTCTAATTCGTATGAGTTAAAGAAGCATTTTCTTACATGAGATATACTTCTTGTATGGTCCATAGCTTTCAAATTCATCTTGTGTTCCGGTTTCCGATGTGGTTTACTAAGTCACTTCGTTTTCTTCCTAGCACTATATTATACGCTTTGCATTTCGCTTCATTTATACATTTTGCAGAGAATAATTTTTTCTTGTTTTTTTTTTTTTATTTATCTCACCCAAACTCTTCACTATTTTCTCTTTTCTTCTGTGGAGTTGAACAACCAGTTTTAGCACACCTTATTTAGTACCGTATACCTTTAACGCTATTACATCCAAATCTACACGTCTGTTTCACATGCCTTGTTGTAATGGCCGGCCGGAGTGGCCGTATGGTTCTAGGCGCTACAGTCTGGAACCGAGCGACCGCTACGGTCGCAGGTTCGAATCCTGCCTCGGGCGTGGATGTGTGTGATCTCCTTAGGTTAGTTAGGTTTAATTAGTTCTAAGTTCTAGGCGACTGATGACCTCAGAAGTTAAGTCGCATAGTGCTCAGAGCCATTTGAACCATTTGAAACTTGTTGTAATGAACTGATTCAATAATACATTGTATTCGTCTCTTGTTGAGTTAAATTACTCTACATTTTTAACAATCTTAGATTTTCGTCGTTACTCCTTGAAGGTCAGGAAAAACTATGCTACAAGTAGCGGAATTGCGCTGCGGTTGGCAAAACTGATCCTGATGTAAATAAATACATGCGCTGAGATTGGTCGGCGGTGGAAACACCCGTTCACAGGTGTTGCTAGGCCACTGGAAGTAGACCCTAGTTATGTATTAGCTATTTTGTATTGTACTACAGCTAGTGAAACTTGGCCGCGCGGGATAGCCGCACGGTCTCGGGCGCCTTGAAACGGTTCGCGCGGCTACCCCCGTCGGAGGTTCGGTTCCTCCCTCGGGCATGGGTGTGTGTGTGTGTGTGTTGTCCTTGGCGTAAGCTAGTTTAAGTTACATTAAGTAGTGTGTAAGCCTAGGGACCGATGACGTCAACAGTCTGGTCCCATAGGCACTTGCCACTTACTAAAACTTTGAGATGTTGTAAAGTACTAACAGACAGCGCTGCTTTTGCTGATGAGGATGCTAAATGCTTAAGCTATGTATTTCTTATTTCTAATCTCAGTGTCCAATCGCTTTCTCTGAACAATTCTGTGCACTGCGTTACTGCTAGTTCTGATCGTACCTATCGGATTGGTTGGTTAATAGTCTTTAGTTTCTCCTTTGAACACGAAATGCCTAAACGCTTAAGTTTTCGCCTTCTTTTTAATAAATTTGAGAATCATGGTCCAGTATCATTACAAGAAGTCACTACATCTACCCAGTTGTGGTAACATAGTGGATATGGAAACTGACTTGTATATGCAGTGTTGTGGGTTTGATTCCACTCTAAGTTGATTTTTTTTAAATGTTTATTGAAGTGACATCTTATGTTATACACTTGAGAATAAATGGAGTGTGGGGAGGAAAATCACCTTCAGTATGTCACAGCTCACCATTCCTCAGTTTGTAACTGGTGATATTCCTGCACAGAAACGTTCAATTAAGCACGTCATTCTGAAGAAACATCTTGAATGTAGGAGGGTGTAAAGAACCTGCCCCGTTGTGAATACTCAAGAAAATGGCGGGAAGTCTCCCCCTCTCCCCACCACCAACCGCTTCTGAATCACATGGGAAGTCATTGCGGTGTTTCTCACTCGCTCCTGTTCCCCATGTACGCGGTGAATATGGCTGAAACTGCCCTGTGTTCTTTTGTGAAACAAAGAAAGGGAATGCCGTTAAAAAGAGGTGAAAAACTGATAACTCTCAATGTTTTTGAGAAGTTATCGGAAAAACACCAGTCTCTACCGGTAAAGGAACTTGCAACAATGACATCTGAGTTTACCGTTGTTTCTGTGACAAGTGTAATATGTGTGCATAAAGAAAGACGCAATATGGGTAAGCTGTCAGCCCAAGAACGACAAGTAAACGTCAGTCGTCTGTTCTAGGAAAATGTGACGATCCCGATAAAAATGCTGTGTGGTCAAAGGTGTATGAATTTTTCTTCATGAACGAAGCACTTACAATAAACAAGGTACTTCAAGCGGTAAATAACGACGATGACTTACTTACCTTTAAAAGATTCTTATAAGCTGATAGTAGATACTGGTTTTCAAATCGAAGGTAGGAAACAAAATAGCGTAACTGCAGGTAGAGAGGACATTGCTTTGTGGAGAATGTTATCTCCGTCAGATTCAACAGTTCAGATGCGAGAAACCGGAGACCTATTACCTTGATGAAACATGGGTTAACGCAGGACATGTGACATAAAACTGTGGACTGACAAAACAGTGAATGAAAGAAGACAAGCTTTTATTGCAAGTCTCTTACAGTGGTTAAAAAATCCGACGGGGCAAGGAAAAAAGTTAATTACAGCACATAAAGGATGCAACAGCGTTTTTGTGGAAGACGCTGAATTGATTTTTGAAACAATGAAGATTAGCATGAAGACATGAACGGTGAAATGTTCCTAAAATGGTTCAAAGATATTCTACCCAAATTAAAGCCCAGCTGTGTTATAGTCATGTGCAGTGCTTAATATCGTAATGTTAAGGTTGGATGTAGGCCACAAAAATCTTGGAGGAAGGTGGACATTGTAAATACGCTGATGGGAAAGGGAACACATGTCGATCCTACTGAGATTAAGGTTGAATTACTGAAACAGGTTGAAGCTTACATTGTAGCTCAGTAGACTATGGATGAAACTGCGCAGAGCAAGTTCATTATTGTTGGATTGTTGCCGCACCACTGCAATTTGAACACCAGAGACCTTACTTAGAGCCCCAAGTTAAAGGATATGACACAAGAGACAATGCGACATTTAAGCTACCAGACATGCTTAAATTCATGCACAAAGCTCTGTCGCGCGTCACTGCCGAATGCTGGTGGGATGCAGATCGACACGTAATAAAAGATGATTTTTTCACAGATCATGTAGCTGATCGCCTACTCATCAAAGTTGAAGATGGCAGTCTTCTACTGATTCATATTCAGAGATGGAAGGAGTTCAGGGGTTGCCACATGACTGAGCTGGCTTCAGTATTTCATTATACAGCAAAATATCTATAATACACTCTTAAAATCACACATTATTTTCACAGAAAATTATACTGTGTGTATTTTATTATTATTATATTCATTGTTTTATTATTTAATTATACTGTGTGTATTTTTGATCCGCTTTTTCTAAGCTAAAATATGGTTTCTGCCTGGTACTTAAGAAGGGTATTACCAGAGTATTACAGTATATTTTAAAATTGAAATGTCATTTCAAATTTTATTATTTATTTACTGTTTGTCAATTTTGTTAATTATCTGCAGATGTAATGTTTGGTCTAATCTGCTACTGAACGTTTTATTTTAATACTTTTGACGTGATTGATTTCAGTGTTCCATCATTTTCAAATACCTGTCTGTTAGACGTGTAACACGTGTTAAAATGAAGCAGTTCGAAACAGATTAAACGAAACATTATTAATATGCATTGTGGCATGTCAAACAGACATAAATAAGCTTCCACACAATTATCTGTAGTTGTTCCTATCACTGCGAGCCTGATGGACTGGTTTCCCTGTTTAAATGTGCCAGAAAGCATTGTGTGTTGGGTTATCTTCGCCAGCTCCGTAGGAAATAAAATTCAATGAGGTAATAGCAAACATGGATGAAAATGCAGCATAATGTTTACATCAGGGTTATTCTTACAATGAACAGACTATAGTAGTGGTTGTGCAGGGGAACAAGCTCAGTCTGCATTGTTTTCAGATCTCCATATGCCGGCCGTAGTGGCCGAGCGGTTCTAGGCGCTACAGTCTGGAAACGCGCGACCGCTACGGCCGCAGGTTCGAATCCTGCCTCGGGCATGGATGTGTGTGATGTCCTTAGGTTAGTTAGGTTTAAGTAGTTCTAAGTTCTAGGGGACTGATGACCTCAGAAGTTAAGTCCCATAGTGCTCAGAGCCATTTGAACCATTTCATCTCCTTATGTAAACAAACACACCTGACAGTCCAGGTCACCACTTCATCTCTCCCTCTCTCACTTTTCTAAGCCAACTGGGATACTTAAAAATGTGAGAGGGAGGGGGGAATTACATTGCCGTTATCCTATTGGATGGGGGAATGAGAACAGCCTTTATGGGTGCCAGACTCTTAACTGCTCATTCAAGCTTATGCAGATGACATGAGTGTGAGTGTCAATTCTGGTGAATAAGCTGACACAGACGAATAATAATAATAATAAAAATATGCTGAGACAAGAAGAGGTAAAGTCAGTTCCAACGAATCAAAATAATGCTGCTACGTTCCCAAACGGAATGCATGGACCAAACCTGTCTAGAGCACACTAAATAGATTAAACATAGAGGGAATACTAGCGTTTGACAGTTTCTTCTGGTTTTCATCTGCCTAATGATAATGTAGAATACACTGTTTCTTAGCAGCTCCTACAACGACAGTTTTTAATGTTGAACATAACAATTATAGGGCAGTCACGTCAGAAATATTCATGAAATGTAATAATCAGTTAAAATTAATTACCTCTCACAGTGAAGAAGTAATTACAAACCTTATGAATGTGGAGATACATGCCGCTTTTGGTAAGAGTGGCCAGTTGACTGAAAGTTGAAAGACATAGTTAGCTGTTACATGATAATAAAATGAAAACAGAGTATTGTAATTACTTGTGAAGCAGTTTGCTAGGTCTAGTTGTGACGTAATGTCGTAAGCAAATATGATGGATATGGAAGTAGTAAGCATGATGTTTGGTACTGATCGACTAAACTAATGGCAGGAAAGTATAGCTGAAACTGAGTTTCAATGTAGTGAATGAGATGGTACAAAACACTTCACTTAGATGATGTGGCTGTGTGATTTTCATGGTTGCAGGGGAACTACCTACGCTAAAAGAAGCAAGGATAGATCGAATAAGAGAGTGACAGGTTCGAGATTTTTTTAATTTTGGGGAAGAGAAAGGAAAGGAAGCTGACAACAGACCAGAAAATATGGAGGAGTGCAATGTGTGGAAGACATCAGAGTAAACATTTAAATCTAAAACACATCTTTAAAAGTTAAATAACAAAAAAAAAACATTGTCACCACAATGAATCTATTACTCTGCAGTGGAGTGTGTGCTGATATGAAACTTCCAGGTAGATTAAAACTGTGTACCAGATGAGGTGGGGGGTGAACACAGGATCTTTTCCTTTCTGCAGCAAGTGCTCCAGGACTGAGCTACCCAAGCACAACTCGAGACCACTCCTCACTGTTGTGTACAACTTCATACACAACAGTAAGGAGAGGTGGGCTACAGAATGGGCAGCAACTGTCATTGTAGGAAAGCTGGATAAGAGCAGAAATGATTAGCGAGTAAGTTAACATGACAAATGGAAGACTTACTTGTATTCCTCCAAGTGTACTAAGACTCATTACAAATAATGCAGCAAGAAACAGAGTCCAGCTATCACAATGTCAACAACGATGAGAGTCTCTGAACTAAAGCACGAATGATGAAGTTGGAGCTGCGACTAAGCAGCATCTGCGGAGCATCATGTAGCAAAGAGGCTCCAAGTACGAGTCGGGTGAGTGGCTGCCGCTGGCTATCCTATAGTTGCAGTGGAAGAGGGCGATCATTGTACGGAGCCACTGTCTAGAGGTGTGGCTCAGCAGGCATGCACCACTGTGCCAACCAGATCCTGTATGAACGCTATCGGCGTCGAATGTAAACTTGTGATTCCACTGCTGACTTTTTGATGTCCGTGGGGTGGTATCAATGCATGATACCATACTCACAACTTTAATTCCGCCAGTGCCAATCTCCAATCTTACAAACTTCAGAGACGTTCTCCTGTGCAACTTATGTGACAAGCAGTCCTGGAAGAAAAGATATTGTCGAGACATTGCTTAGTCACAGCCTGAGGAATTGTTTCAAGACTGAAGCTTTCACTCTGCAGGGGAGTGTGTGTCGATGTGAAACCTACTGGCAAAGGCCTCTTGAATCAGACTCAGGTAACTCAGTTAGTAGAGCACTTGTCCTTGAAAGGCAAATGTCTTGGGTTCGTCTCCCATTTTGGCATACAGTTTTAATCTGACAGGAAGTTTCAAAACCACTGTACTCTCATTTCGGCGTTATTATCAATAATTGCACTTATTTTGCATAAGACCTGCTTTAATTGCTGCAAAACGATTAAGAATACGCAGTCTATTTATTTATTTACATAGTTTATGCCCACACTGGGGCACTAAAATCAAACATAATACAACAGAGTCTACAATGATCAAGTTCAGGTCTTAGCAGTCAGCAATTTCTTTGTTTCCCAAAACTTCTTCATTTGCTGTGATTTGGCTGCTCGTTCTTTTGCAGATATGACATACGTCTTCCGTTCTGATGGTTGGAATGTCAGCCGTGTGTATTTGTTCTTCAGAAGCAGTTTCTCTTCTCTGTGTTGAATTTGGTGTGTGGTGATGTTCAGTTCATCCAGATCACTTTGTACTGCTTTAAACCAGATGTTTTTGTTTTACTGTTCCAGAAGTAGCCAAAATGTTGCTTCAGGATTCTAGTATTTGATTGGCGAGATATGTGCCCGAAAAATGCAATCCTTCTTTTATGCATTGTATCAATAATGGATTCACTTTCTTTATACACTACTGAATTGGGCAAAAGTGTACACTGCCCATTAACTTCATGTTTCTTACTGATAATTGTTTGGAGTATTCTTCTATCAACTGTCTGCAATTTGTCAGTTGTTGCTTGAGTATTTAGTCTGAATAGTGTTTCACTTGCATATGTTGCTTCCGGTTTAACGACACAGAAGTAATGTCGAAATTTAGCATTTATTGAGAGAGATCGTTTTTTGTAGGTTGGCCACGTGGTTCTCTACGATCGCTAAAGCTTTAATGTTCTACTATCTATTGATGCTCTTTCATTAACGTTCCAGGTACAAAGAGTGTGGGTACTGCGTTCTACACGAGTTTATTATTGTCTGCGTTCATGAACTGGTTTTGTTCGAAATGTAGCGAACAAAACCTAATATTATTATACAGGTAAACTGGGTCTTTTTTCATAAGGTCTTCTCGTCTGCTACTAACCATTTTCTGCTCCTAAAACGAAACATTAATCATTAATACGCATGTAGTTTGCAAGTGAATCCTGACGATACAGTTTAGTAACATGATGGTACATACATCTCAGAATCCTTAGGAAACGTAAAAAAAAAGCTGTGGTGTCTTCTTCCTGTTGTTGCTGCAATTTATTGCGCTGCCAACGCTCCAGCTTGTAAAAACCATTGTAGAAATCAAAATATACAACCACTATTCGCTTTCACGATCGCGCCGAACTCACAGTTTAAGTTACTGGCCGCTTGGGGCGCTGTTGGTGCGGTAGGCAAGAAAATCGAGGCGAAGAGTAGTGACTGTTTTGTTAGACTGGTTTTACTGTCTGTCTTCCAATACTGACAACTCACAACCGTGCGCAACTAGCACTAGTCAGCTGCTATGGCATAAAGGTCAAACGGAAGTAACATGGATTCGTGTATGCGCGTTACAGAGACAATCATCTTCAAATGTGGCACGTGTAATATGAAGTCAGATTAAGGCTGTTAAATAGAATGCAGCGAGTAAAAGAAAAATGAAATTCAAAACGTTTAGTAAACTTTTATGATCGTGTGTCCTCTTGCAGTCAATATGAAACCGTAATTCATGTAGGCTTCCAATTAATAGTCAGATCGATAAGGGAAGCTGTAGTAAAGTGGGCAGGAGGGGTAAGTGGCCATTGCATAATATTTTCTCCGAACGGTGCTGCTGCCTGCCGAGAAGGGGTCACACTAGTTCTGATGTACGTCGCCATTGTGTCGGTGAGACTAACAGAGGAAGCTTGTTCCATTACTCTTTAGTAAAGCCATTTTCGTTTCTGAGTCATCTGACGCAGTACAACTCATTTATATTTGTCTTGTTACCTCACTTGTAAGGAGAGCAATAATTTTTAACAATATCAATGTTTGAACAACAGGTTTTGGCCTACAAACATAATTATTTATGTCATTTTGATAGTTTCTTCTGTGGATCACTAATGCCGACATGGCATCCAATCGGAAAATGTGGCCGCACTACTCGTCAAGGAAAAGTGACCAACGTGTTCACCCCAATGAGACTTAGTTACTTAAAAAAACAAAAAACACGTAATACAACAGATAAAACTGATTCTAAACCCTGCTATCATCCGCCACTGTGTCTCTTGGTGACTTAATTGAAACCGTCTCTGCTCTGGTATGTTTGGCTCAATACAAAAGTTTGTTTTAAAACGTTCTGCTGCAGCCGACTGGTTTTCTTTTACATACTAGGGCGTGAAGATGCGTAGAAAATGTGCCTGTAAATCGAAAAACAAACAAACATGGGGTCCACCTATGATATCTCTGGCCACAGTACCCGCTTAGGTAAAGAAAATTGGTCATTATTTAAGCCTTCAGAAAAATGCACGAAGTTTCAAAACATTATTTTCTATTTCACTCAAAAATACTTGGTGTGATACCTTATAGTGCGAAGATTGAAAATGTGTAGGTGGTAAGCTTCTATCAATAAACATGGATTGGTGAAAACTGAATTTTGAATTTGTCTTTGAGTGGGCTCTTTGCCCTCTTCACTCCCCACCCCCTTTCTATGTGGCTCAATGAGTCGGCCTATAATGTCACTATTGGCTCTTAACCAAATAAGTTGGACGACTACTGGTGTAGGCCTTACAGCATTATAGTAGTAATTACAAAGTTACTGTTGTGTTGTGTTGGCAATTCGTTCATTGTTGCAAAGTGAATAATAAAGCATTTTCAAGTCTAGCGGGAGTTATGTAGTCATAAGTCAGCGTTACAGTCTTGTGAGATAATGACAACAGTAATGATCTTTTTGCGGTATCGGCCACTCACCAGTGGGCCGCACTTTCAAATACGCGCATATCCTACAGTCGCCACCGTGGCACTGGGATACTGCCATGAACGATTACGCTGTTACCAATGACATGCAAGCATCGCCTCTGCGGAGCTCCAGCAACGGGTTTATTAAGTTCGAACATTAATGCACTGAGCCCATTTTGTGTGTTTGCCAGTTGAATAACATTTACAGACTTCCATTGTGGCTACGGCTCGTGATCCACTGAATAATTTTTGTGTTCAATACTGACTGATTTGTAAATCTGTGGTATCTGTATATGTTGCAACATTCAAAGCTATTGTTAGTAACTGACACTGCAACTAGAGCAACAAAGTTATTTATTATTTTCACTAATTGATATTAGTTGTAGAAGAAATTAATATCTGGATTCTCCGTTTCTGAATAGCATCTGTTCCTCGCTCCTGTATCCAGTGCAATTGAAGTTAAAGCACTTTTAAAACTGATGTAGTCTTGTGACCAAAACACAGTTCACCCCTTTTGTTTTTATCCCTCATAAAATTACATTTTACCTCTCAGAGGCTAATTAATCCCAGTATGGGAACCAATGTACTGTAGGAAGCAGTACTGGAAGACAAAGATTGGAATGTACTCGCATATAACAAAAAAATAAAAATAAAAGGCGTAAGTCCGAAATTGAGATGAACAGATTGGAACAGAAGACGAAATAGTGGTGAGTTAACTAAAACCAGTCAGGACTCTGATCAAGGGGGAAATAATTATGTGGAAAAAGTTGTAACTCTCCAATTAATCAGCCACTCATTGAGAATAAACCACATCTTAAATTTAAGCAGATGTGAACTGTCTGCTGCTGCTAATATGAAAGAACATTCAAGCAAGAGCTATAGATTTTTTTGAGGCATTAGGGAAGTTTTACCTGCAAGCCAGTTGTGAATCACTATTTTTATCATGACACTGAAATTTCACTGGACTGCTTTCATATACTAAGATAAATAAAAAAAATGTTGTGGCCAGGGCTGTTTTACAATTATCTGAACGGGGATGATGACCAGCGAAGAATCCAGAAGTGTATAGCGTACGGCTATATAATTTACTGTTGCGTTATCATGTATTTAAAGATTCAGTGCCTTTTTTTCATAACTTTGTGGCTACCTGCGCAGAAAAAACAGGTTCTGATGTCTTGGAAATATTCCTTTCGCGTTCTGTGAATAGAGCTCTTATCTCCCAGATAAGAATGTAAGTGCCCTTCTACAGCTGAGTATTTGCAATTCGCAGAAGTCTACATGAAATAGCAGCATTCGTTTTTTGACCGTATTCTTAAGTTCCACTGTTATAGTTACCTGCATCGCAAGATTCTTCCATGAAAGAACACCAACTGTGGAACAGGATAAAGGAAACGGAATTGAGACATTAGAGACTCGTCGATATTCGGGCCATTTGCAGAGGCAATTCAGGGACTTTGGTCCCCAAGTGTTGCCTGAAATTGTACGGAGAAAACACAGATCAGAATGGTCGGACTTGAATTCAAGCCTCACCTGTCATGAATACGAATCCACTTTCTTAATCACAGTGCCATGAAGCTTCGTAATCAAAAAAGTGAAAGTGAGGATTCAATGATGAAGAGGCTTATTTAGCAGAAACTGGATATTTAAATACGAATTTCAAACAAAATGATTCCGTGTGTGTAATGGTTTCCATAAATTACGGAAAAATTCACAACCATGACGATAACTAATAAACAAAAGCAGAACGAAGTCGAAGCAGGAGTAAGAACAGTTGTGTGAGAAACTTCAATGAATTCGTTAGCAAGATATTTGACCAACTAAAAAAGAATTAGCCTTGTGACTCTTCAAGTTTTTGCAGCGGATGTGTTGTAAATAGTCTTCACGGGTTTGCCGCCGGATCCTCGGAGGAAATATTGTGGAATTTGCACGACGTGATCCGGCGGCAAACCCATGAAGACTATTTACAAGAATTGGTCTTGCTATATAAACTCAGTAAATGGAACAAAGCTATCAGCCCGAAGCTTCGTTTTCATGACGATACCAAACAGACGAAGATAAAGCGAGTACTCGGGTAATGACTTCCCAAAATTGCTTCTTTGAAGACGACCAGAGCTCAATTCCAACTTTCGATCGTCACACGGATTCGAAAATGTCCAGGACGGCCAACTTTTCCTGACGCTTTATTACTTGGTAAATAGATCTTAAAACTGAAATTTCTGAGATTTTATACAAATTGTAAAATAATTTAGTATTGGGGTAGATGTCACCAGATGGTGGTTGCTCGCGTATTGTCGTCCACAATATGTACGACTCAACGAAAAACAGGAAATGTCAGTAAACGCTTCGTGTAGAGTTCAGTGAGAAATGGAGTGCATATTTAATCATCCGACTGAGGCAAGCAATACTACGACATCACTGTTAGAGGACGAATGACCAAATCATGCAATGTATGGCTTGCAAGAAAAATTCCACGAGATACAAGAAATGAGCGGTACAGATATCTCAGGGACGTACTGCGTAACACCCAATGAAAAGCAATGGCGGAACACGATGAGTATTCGGTCATTAACGCCCACTAACAATGTGCCCTCGACTCCTCTGTTCTAGCCTCGCCTATCATAGAACACATCAAACGAATCAGAAAACAGAGAGAAATGAAGAGGTTTAAAATATAATTGAAAGGCAGAACAATTTTGACACTGATCTATATTAAGAAAACTTGTATAAGATTTTCATATGAATCTTTACAAGAGCTCAGCAGAATGGCTTCGGTGTCTTACCACGAGAACACACAAAAGACGATTCTAATAAGATTATTCGAAACATCAGAAGAAGAAAAACAGTGGGTGATCGAAATTAGTCCAGCGTTTATATTTATGTTGTAGACATGAGGTTTTAGCGATCGATACAGCAAAATAAGTGAGTAAACTCAGAGTAAGAGCACAGGCGCATCGATTACATAGTTATTGTATGAACAATTCATACGTGCAGATTCTGGTAGACAAAATGCAATAGTACATCCCGTATTTCCCTGGATCTCCAATACGATACCAATTTTTTTTTAATTCTCACAGCTGCCTTATTGACCTTTTGTTAAGGTTCCCAACTTCAACTAGAGTCAAAACCGGACAGCGCAAAAAATTTCATATCATTATTATTATATTGTTGTTATTATTATTATTATTCACATCACATTACTAAATACATACATTATAGCTGCTACAACAGAAACCACGCACTTATTTAACACTATACTCATTGTTAATACTGCGAATGCAGCCATTTCTGCGAGCATCTAGTTTCTTCGCTAGTTATATTTTGAAGTTAGTACTTCTCTTCTGACTTCACAGCTTTAACAAGGTCTTTCCCGTTATGAAATCTGACAAATTTGGCAAATTCAGCACATTTCATACGACCGTTAAAATTCACAAATAGTTCAGCTTTCACCATTTCCACTTTCAGGCTGTTTCTTTCATTGCTCCAGGTATTTAACATCACACTGAAAATCCGCTCTAACGCACTGGATGGTGACTGCTAGCACAAGTTGAACAGCTTTCAGCAAATTATGTGTTTTGCGTCTCTTAAAAATGTCACTTATTTGTTTGAAATGTTTGAGCCTTGTAAGTACTATTTCAGAAAATAGTTCGTCACCGTTTATATTTATGTTGAAATGATGTACAAGTTTCACTATGTTCGCCGATTAAGGTGTTCTTCATGGTTTGTCTGACAGCTAAGCTTGAAAATTGAATCTTCTTCACTGAAGTTAAACCATTTTTGTAGATATTCCAGAATCCTAGTATAGACTTGCTGAGCTTCTCTGACAAATTTTCCTTTTTCATATTGCGGACATACCATGAATCCGAAGAAATTATTTCTTTGTCTATTAATAATTTCTGTACGCAACCTGAGGAATACAGAATATATTTCAGTTATCTGTATAAAATCACTTTCCACGTGTTTTATGGTTGTGTTAAATAAATGCATAACATTGTGGACGAAATAACGCAAATCTCTGGGAGTGTTACTTCATCGTCCACTCATGGCTGTTTCCAAGGGCTACGAATGTCCAAATAAGTTTGGCAGCTTTGTCTTTACACTGGCTTAGAAAATAAGACTTCAACAATGGTCAGTTCTCGAGCACCCTACCTACCTACAAGCGCAAAAATGGCCAAAAAGCGGGTAGGAACATGCCGGAGTAGTGTGGAGTATTCTGACTGCAGGAACTCAAGAAAGTTCGTTAGCTCACTTACCTTATTCGCGCTTGAAGAAAACTCATTATATACCTTTCAGCATCGTATGACAGTCGTTTTAGTCTATATTTCGCAGTATTGTGCAGTATATACGTGTGACAACGTCCTGCAATAAGATGTGGCGCTTCAAACAGCAGAAAGCGGATTGGTTTTTCTCGTAATTGACGGAATAGTTGTCCGCACCATAAGCAGCTGAAAGACCAGTCTTAATGATAGTCTCTTTAAGCTCCTCGGCTGTAGAAGTTGATGTTTCGTCAGCGTTTTCGCAAAAATCTATAATAGCTGAAGTCGTTCCCATTGCTTGGTCAAAGCACCGGATAGCAATAGGAAATAATTTCACATTTTCTTTACATGAAGCATCACAAGCAATCGAGAATGGAGTTGTACCACTGTTTTTCAGGATTTGTTGCAGAGAATGTGAAGCCAATACATTTCCTATTATAGCTTCAGCTTTAGTCCGTCCACAGTGAATTCTGGATGATAGTTTCGAATCTTTAAACAAAAATTGAGACAGGAGAGCATTTCCGCACAGTCTTGTGAAAGGTAACTGTGATGATGTTTCACTTCATGATATGTTAAATTAGTTCCGTTGCTGACACTTCCTCTTCCTGACTAGTTCCCGCTGGTACGAAATACCTTTGAACAGTGAACTTTCTTAACACATCCCGCACCTCATCATTGTAGTCTTGGTACATTATGCTTTACCGCTTTCACTGAGGCGTATTTCACTGTAAAACTTGCAAGACACGTTTTACAATACCCGGTTTATTCGTCTTGTTTCGAAAGCCGCCCCGAAAAGACTTTTTCTTGCAGCCATTTGTCTTTGAAACGACAATCATGGCACCGTTTTTTTCAGTCTGCTGCAATTGAGAAGCTCACTATAACAGCTCAATTTTAAATTAAGCGCATGCTGTATGCGGTTCACAGAACACAGACTCGACAAAATACTTCACTACATCAGTCAGCCGCGTCATTACACCAATCAGCCGCGTGCAACAATCAGTACACTTGGCGGGTCCGTCCGCAGCTCGTGGTCGTGCGGTAGCGTTCTCGCTTCCCACGCCCGGGTTCCCGGGTTCGGTTCCCGGCGGGGTCAGGGATTTTCTCTGCCTCGTGATGACTGGGTGTTGTGTGATGTCCTTAGGTTTGTTGTTGTTGTGGTCTTCAGTCCTGAGACTGGTTTGATGCAGCTCTCCATGCTACTCTATCCTTTGCAGGCTTCTTCATCTCCCAGTACCTACTGCAACCTACATCCTTCTGAATCTGCTTGGTGTATTGATCTCTTGGTCTCCCTCTACGATTTTTACCCTCCACGCTGCCCTCCAATGCTAAATTTGTGATCCCTTGATGTCTCAAAACATGTCCTACCAATCGATCCCTTCTTCTAGTCCAGTTGTGCCACAAACTTCTCTTCTCCCCAATCCTATTCAACACCTCCTCATTAGTTACGTGATCTACCCACCTTATCTTCAGCATTCTTCTGTAGCACCACATTTCGAAAGCTTCTATTCTCTTCTTGTCCAAACTGGTTATCGTCCATGTTTCACTTCCATACATGGCTACACTCCATACAAATATTTTCAGAAACGACTTCCTGACACTTAAATCTATACTCGATGTTAACAAATTTCTCTTCTTCAGAAACGATTTCCTTGCCATTGCCAGTCTACATTTTATATCCTCTCTACTTCGACCATCATCAGTTATTTTACTCCCTAAATAGCAAAACTCCTTTACTACTTTAAGTGTCTCATTTCCTAATCTAATCCCCTCAGCATCACCCGATTTAATTTGACTATATTCCATTATCCTCGTTTTGCTTTTGTTGATGTTCATCTTATATCCTCCTTTCAAGACACTGTCCATTCCGTTCAACTGCTCTTCCAAGTCCTTTGCTGTCTCTGACAGAATTACAATGTCATCGGCAAACCTCAAAGTTTTTACTTCTTCTCCATGAATTTTAATACCTACTCCGAATTTTTCTTTTGTTTCCTTTACTGCTTGCTCAATATACAGATTGAATAACATCGGGGAGAGGCTACAACCCTGTCTCACTCCTTTCCCAACCACTGCTTCCCTTTCATGCCCCTCGACTCTTATAACTGCCATCTGGTTTCTGTACAAATTGTAAATAGCCTTTCGCTCCCTGTATTTTACCCCTGCCACCTTCAGAATTTGAAAGAGAGTATTCCAGTTAACGTTGTCAAAAGCTTTCTCTAAGTCTACAAATGCTAGAAACGTAGGTTTGCCTTTTCTTAATCTTTCTTCTAAGATAAGTCGTAAGGTTAGTATTGCCTCACGTGTTCCAACATTTCTACGGAATCCAAACTGATCCTCCCCGAGGCCCGCTTCTACCAGTTTTTCCATTTGTCTGTAAAGAATTCGCGTTAGTATTTTGCAGCTGTGACTTATTAAACTGATAGTTCCGTAATTTTCACATCTGTCAACACCTGCTTTCTTTGCGATTGTAATTATTATATTCTTCTTGAAGTCTGTGGGTATTTCGCCTGTCTCATACATCTTGCTCACCAGATGGTAGAGTTTTGTCATGACTGGCTCTCCCAAGGCCATCAGTAGTTCTAATGGAATGTTGTCTACTCCCGGGGCCTTGTTTCTACTCAGGTCTTTCAGTGCTCTGTCAAACTCTTCACGCAGTATCTTATCTCCCATTTCATCTTCATCTACATCCTCTTCCATTTCCATAATATTGTCCTCAAGTACATCGCCCTTGTATAGACCCTCCATATACTCCTTCCACCTTTCTGCCTTCCTTTCTTTGCTTAGAACTGGGTTTCCATCTGAGCTCTTGATATTCATACAAGTGGTTCTCTTCTCTCCAAAGCCCCCTTTAATTTTCCTGTAGGCAGTATCTATCTTACCCCTAGTGAGACAAGCCTCTACATCCTGACATTTGTACTCTAGCCATCCCTGCTTAGCCATTTTGCACTTCCTGTCAATCTCATTTTTGAGACGTTTGTATTCCTTTTTGCCTGCTTGATTTACTGCATTTTTATATTTTCTCCTTTCATCAATTAAATTCAATATTTCTTCTGTTACCCAAGGATTTCTATTAGCCCTCGTCTTTTTACCTACTTGATCCTCTGCTGCCTTCACTACTTCATCCCTCAGAGCTACCCATTCTTCTTCTACTGTATTTCTTTCCCCCATTCCTGTCAATTGTTCCCTTATGCTCTCCCTGAAACTCTCTACAACCTCTGGTTCTTTCAGTTTATCCAAGTCCCATCTCCTTAAATTCCCGCCTTTTTGCAGTTTCTTCAGTTTCAATCTGCAGTTCATAACCAATAGACTGTGGTCAGAATCCACATCTGCCCCTGGAAATGTCTTACAATTTAAAACCTGGTTCCTAAATCTCTGTCTTACCATTATGTAATCTATCTGATACCTTTTAGTATCTCTAGGATTCTTCCAGGTATACAACCTTCTTTCATGATTCTTGAACCAAGTGTTAGCTATGATTAAGTTATGCTCTGTGCAAAATTCTACAAGGCGGCTTCCTCTTTCATTTCTTCCCCCCCAATCCATATTCACCTACTATGTTTCCTTCTCTCCCTTTTCCTACTGACGAATTCCAGTCACCCATGACTATTAAATTTTCGTCTGCCTTCACTACCTGAATAATTTCTTTTATCTCGTCATACATTTTATCAATTTCTTCATCATCTGCAGAGCTAGTTGGCATATAAACTTGTACTACTGTAGTAGGCATGGACTTTGTGTCTATCTTGGCCACAATAATGCGTTCACTATGCTGTTTGTAGTAGCTAACCCACACTCCTATTTTTTTATTCATTATTAAACCTACTCCTGCATTACTCTTATTTGATTTTGTATTTATAACCCTGTAATCACCTGACCAAAAGTCTTGTTCATCCTGCCACCGAACTTCACTAATTCCCACTATATCTAACTTAAACCTATCCATTTCCCTTTTTAAATTTTCTAACCTACCTGCTCGATTAAGGGATCTGACATTCCACGCTCCGATCCGTAGAATGCCAGTTTTCTTTCTCCTGATAACGACGTCCTCTTGAGTAGTCCCCGCCCGGAGATCCGAATGGGGGACTATTTTACCTCCGGAATATTTTACCCAAGAGGACGCCATCATCATTTAAACATATTTAAACATACAGTAAAGCTGCATGTCCTCGGGAAAAATTACGGCTGTAGTTTCCCCTTGCTTTCAGCCGTTCGCAGTACCAGCACAGCAAGGCCGTTTTGGTTAATGTTACAAGGCCAGATCAGTCAATCATCCAGACTGTTGCCCCTGCAACTACTGAAAAGGCTGCTGCCCCTCTTCAGGAACCACATGTTTGTCTGGCCTCTCAACAGATACCCCTCCGTTGTGGTTGCACCTACGGTACGGCCATCTGTATCGCTGAGGCACGCAAGCCTCCCCACCAATGGCAAGGTCCATGGTTCACGGGGGGGTCCTTAGGTTAGTTAGGTTTAAGTAGTTCTAAGTTCTAGGGGACTGATGACCATAGATGTTAAGTCCCATAGTGCTCAGAGCCATTTGAACCATTTGAACTTGGCGCGTTCATTTATTCGACCGCGGCATTCTTTTATGGGGGGTAGGACGTCAAACGGGCCGATTTGGTGCAGGAGAGGCACCACAGGAGATTTTAATTTCCACTGTCTACACTATTACAAGTAAATTCATAAAACTTTGCCAGCATGACCAGGAAGGACTCAGGATTCACACTCGTAGCAGCGGAAGTTCAAAAACATAACAAAATAATTTTTTTCTTCATAAGTAAGAGAGACTGTTCGATGAATTTTGCACAGCATACAAACCATACTTACAGGTGGCTGAAACTCTAGAATCTATTTAATTTATGAAAAAATGAATGAGCTGTTACGTTTAAAACTTTATGTTTAGAAAAAAATCAATTTTTGAAGTTAATTATCTCAATTTTTACCACAGTTTTTAATAGATTTGGAAAATTCTAGAGTTTCGTACACCTGTAAGTATGGTTTGTATGCTGTGCAACATTCATCAAAGAATCTCTCTTACTTGTGAAGAAAAATGTACCTTTAGCAACAAATGCAGCCAACAGCAAGTGAAAAAATGGTGAAATTTCATATCCAAAAAAATTTATTTTTTATGTTTTTGCACTTGCACTGCTATGGGTGTGAATCCTGAATCCTTCCTGGTCATGCTGACAAAGTTTTATGAATTTATTTGTAAAAGTATAGACAGTAGAAAATAAAATGTCCTGCGGTGCCTGTCCTGCTCCAAGTCGGCCCGTTTGACGTTCTATCCCCCTTAAAATTAATACATCTTTATCGCAAGCAAGCACCGATAAGAAATGAAAATGCGACATTGTCACAGCTTGTTTTGTTTGTTGATAGCTACATAACGTACAGTTACTGCGCAGAAGAACAAATAGACATACATTGACGAGCCAAAGAAACTGACTGGTACACCTGCTTAAAATCGTGTACGGCCTCCGCGAGCAACAGAAGTGCCGCAACACTTTTGTTCCAAAACATCTCAAAGGTGTTCTATAGGATTCAGGTCAGGACTCTGTGCAAGCCAGTCCATTATAGGGATGTTATTGTCGTGTAACTACTCCGCCACATGCCGCGCATTATGAGCAGGTGCTCAATCGTGTTGAATGATGCAATCGCCATCCTCGAATTGCTTTTCAACAGTAGACAGCCAGAAGGTGCTTAAAACATCAATATAGGCCTGTGCTGTGATGATTCCACGCAAAACAACAAGGGGTGCAAGCCCTCTCCATTAAAAACACGATCACACCACAACACCACCGCCTCTGAATTTTACTGTTGGCACTACACACGCACAGATGACGTTCACTTGGGCATTCGCCATGCCCACATCCTGCCATCGTATCGCCACATTGTGTACCGTGATTCGACACTCCACACCACGTTTATCCACTGTTCAGTCGTCCAATGTTTACACTACTTACACCACGCGAGGTGCCGTTTGGCATTTACGGACGTGATGTGTGGCTTGTGAGCAGCCGCTCGACCATGAAATCCAAGTTTTCTCACCTCCCGCCTAACTGTCATAGTACTTGCAGTGGATCCTGATACAGTTTGGAATTCCTGTTTGATAGTCTGGATAGATGTCTGCCTATTACACATTACGACCCTCACCAACTATCGGCGGTCTTTGCCGGTCAACAGACGAGGTCAGCCTGTACGCTTTTTTGCTGTACTTGTCCCTTCAAGTTTCCACTTCACTACCACATCAGAAACAGTGGACCTAGGGATGTTAAGGAGTGTGGAAGCCTCGTGTACAGATATATGACACAAGTGACACCCAATCAACTGACCATGTTCGAAGTCCGTGTGTTCTGCAGAGCGCCCCATTCTGCTCTCTCACGATGTCTAATGACTACTGAGGTCGCTGATATGGAGTACCTAGCAGTAGGTGGCAGCGCAATACACCTAATATGAAAAACGTATGTTTTTGGGGGTGTCTGGATACATAGTGTATGGGGGGGGGGGGGGGGGGGGGAGATTTGGTTTCTGCACCCCCTCCCCCAATTCACTTAGAGTTTTATTTGATCTACAAGCAGAACCAGTGAATAAACTATGCTGCCGCCAAGAAATATGGAATCAGTATTTTTGTTGGCGGCGCTTTTTGCTTTTCACTGAAGCATCTTATAACAGCTACTGCGTTCTGTCCTCTCCCTTGGTCCCACTTTTTAGTCTGTGACTCCTAACGAGGGACACCCTCTGTACGTATATGTAACAAATTCTGCACAGCACTTCCGAACAGTAGTTGAGACAGAGCCGGCTATGCTGTGTAGGCGAACTACAGAGTGGCCAGTGCGCCGAATTTGGGAAGCAGTGCCAGACTCAAGGCAGAAATCTTGACTGTACAAAATTGGTTTTTCTGCCCCTTTATGTTATTAACAATTATCCTCTACCTGCATATAGTGCTCGCAAAACGTCGTGGCCGCTAGATGAGTAGTCGGCTGCAGGAACCCAGATAGCACAGTAAGCTGGCTTCAAACTTGTTTCCGGATGTAAAGTTCAAGTATGTAAGCTTGATCAAAGCTGGAATATTCAGGCCTGTTAGTTGGATTCAAGCTTGAAATAAATATCAAAGTTGGCAGAGTTCAAGCTATATTTCAAGCTTGACTTGTCAAGTTTGGCTCCAACTGTATCTACACACGTGGAATACAGCCTGGTATTTACAGCTTGTTTTAAGCTATATAATTATTAATATGAATTTATTGAACCTAATTGATTAAATAAATATCAGAATGGAAATGGTGTGAAACAAATTATTAAGACATGTACATTTTAAATTTTTTATTTTCAAAGTGTTTAAAATTGTCTTATTTTAAAATTTAATTATTCTGAAGCCCCTCCAGCCCCAGCACACAGACCAGAGCAGGATCAAATATCGCTGACTTCTGCCGGGATAATGATCCTGTAACAGGTAAAAGAAAATGTTAGCCATTGCTAAACATAAAAAATGTAAAAAATTGAAACTGATCAACCTAAATATAATTTATGCCCCAGATTACCAAAATAACTTCAAACTCAGTGATGAAGTAAGAATCATTAACTAGTATAAACGTCACTGAGTAAGCAGCTGCTTCTGGTGACTTCATTCCAAAGAGTTTTTAAAGCAATTTGAAATAACTTTATGTTTGAAATTTTTAAAGTAAAGATTACATTTCGGTAATTTTGCGATGACTTCATGAAGAAGCCACACATCACTATTTCTAACAGTTTCAGGGCCATTTAATCTGAATTATAAAGAAACAATTACTTGAAATCATATACACCTCATACTGTAAGCTTATAAGGAAACTACTGTTTAGAAAAATGTAGACGCTTTATTCTATCCACAATTATGTTAGTGCCACTAAACACACACTATTTAAGCTAAATACAACATTAACAAGGTACAAACATTCACAATAAACTCAGATTTTTTAAAAAGTTCTAGTCAAATGAGAAGTGTCCCCTGTTGTTCATAAATGTTGGAATATGGTAAGCTTTCTCAACAGCACTACAATCATTCTCAATAGATTCATCCTACACAGTGCAGCCCAGAACCAAAATTTGCCACTACTTTCCATGAAAAGTAATGTTACACTTATTATGAATATGCTTAACTTTTGCCAAGCATGAGTCACAAGAAATTTTGTGTCCATCATCACAGAAAGAATTAACAGCTTCAACAAAATCTCTCAAGACTGATGACGTAATAACAGACTGCAACTCTGATTTTACTTTTGCCCCAACTTTAAGACTTCTTTGACTTGAATTTCTTGAGTATGTTTACTCTGTGCAAGAGTGTCATACTAACGGGAAGAAATTTCATATTACCGCAATTAAAGAGCAGTCAAAGCTACGTAAATAAAAAAGACTGACACCTATGTAGTGACTGGTTCTTGATGTACTTTTTCCCGTTCACCCTGTCATTACTATTTGTATTCGCAAAGAAACTTTTCGCACTTCACGATTATTCATTCATGGCGTGACACACGCGAGTACTTACAAGTAAACAAATGTAATAGGGCGATATATATAAAAAGGCGAGATTTTAAAAAGGTAAAATAACATTAAGTTTTAATTTATTGGTGCCACGTACTAGAGAGCTAGTTTGAAATGACCTCTTTTTCCTGAACAACTTGTAATATGTATTCTTAGCTGGTAATCCATTTCACTTTCACCCAGGCTCAATTTTTCTACGTAAAAGAATGTGATATTTCTTTACATTATATAATAATATTTATCATTTATAATATTAATGTACCACTATAGAAAAATGCACCAACGTACCTGTAATATACTATATATCCTCTTCAGACCCAGTGTAGCTGTAAGGCAGGAGACGCCACACACTTACCGAACTATTTTCCAGTGTAAAACAAAACTTCACAACAGTCAACAATCATTAACGCGCGTCACAAAGGTAAAATGGCCGTCAGTGCAACGCTTATAAACGCTTGTGGCGCTTCCCGTGGACGTCTATGGAAGCTATGCTGCGCGCACATCTGCTGTACAGCCTTCCAGGGAAATTACAGTTTATTTCAAGCTTGGGAAAATTATTTTAATTCAAGCTAAATTTTTACAGCTTGATGCAAACTGTGTAACAGGTTGATTTTTCAATCTTGAATTTTCAACTGAACCTAAACTCAATATCCACCTTGAAATAAGCTGTGTAACAGGTTGATTTTTCAATCTTGAATTTTCAACTGAACCTGAACTCAATATCCACCTTGAAATAAGCTTCAGTGCTAGCTGGGAAGCGTGGGGAAGCGGCAGTGGTGGGGTGTCGCTCAGGGCGCTTGAGGGGAAAATGCCGTTCTCAACTGAAGCATACGCTCACATTTTTGGTAAATATTAAGCGAGTTGTCTCCACACCCACTGACCAGTCAAAAAGATGTGTAACCTCTTCTTTCATCAGCATCTAAAAAGAATTCCACCGAAAATGGACCGATTTATTTTCGTCTGGTTTGTTAACCATTTATAGCTTTCAGAGAAGAGTCACGATTGGGGAATTTTGAGTAAAACCTACACATTTCTCTTGCTGCCACGTTAAAAATTTGCTTCTTTTGCCAAAACACAGCGGAGTTTACGCAGTCTGACCTCACTAAACCTTTTGTGCAGATGCAGTTGCGAGAAAATTCTGAATCAGTGGCTTATTAAGTGAGGAACTGAGGAAAATTAAGGTCGGCTTCTTATGAAAAAGCATGTCCTCGGTACAAAACAAACGTGTAATGACTTCACTTATGTAAAACTTTCATGGCAGATTAAAACGGTGTGCGGTACTGAGACTAGAACTCAGGACTTTTGCCTTTTGCGGGTAAGTGCTCTACCTTTTTTTTTCTTTGCATTTTGTTCGTTAATGATCGTTGTGGACGTCACATGACATCCGGTCAAGTTCGTTTGTTGATCCTTCCACTCAGTTTTTTTATTACAGAAGCCAACCGGCTCTCTGACCGAACCGCTGAGCAACCGTCCCGGCAGTGCTCATCCAACTGAGCTATCCAAGCACAGATAACGTCCCGTCCTCACAGCTTTACTTCCGCCAGTACCTCGTCTCCTACCCTCCAAACTTCACAGAAGCTCTCCTGCGAACCTTGCAGAACTAGCACTCCATGAAGAAAGGATATTGCGGAGGCATGACTTAGCCACAGCCTGGGAGATGTTTCCAGAATGAGATTTTCACTCTGCAGCGGAGTGTGTGCTGTTATGAAACTTTCCTGGCAGATTAAAACTGTGTGCAGGACCGAGACTCGAACTCGGGACCTTTGCCTTTCGCGGGCAAGTGCTCTACCATCTGAGCTACCCAAGCACGACACACGCCCCGCTGCCTTCTTGCTTGCAGCAGTTTAGCATGTCTCGATATTTCGAGTCTTGATACATCGAGGTTGATGTCAATCCGAGCCGCGTTAAAAAAAAAATCTTCTGTACAGCGTATCGAACCTCGATCTGTTTCTCCTACCCGCTCAGAGCACATAAACTGTTGAACCACTCACTCCCCATAGTTGTGTCTGTGACAGTGACACCACGCATATGTTTCTTCCTGGTTTTAATTGTTTACACAAGTAATCCCTTTGTTGAAAGTAGTATTTTTTTTTTTTTTGTTGTTGGTCAGTGCAATGCTGTGTTGCATTTCATTTTCTCTGTTCACTGTTTTTGTTTGTAAACATTTTAAAAATGAGTGCTGCAACAAAGAAAAGGAAATTTGTATCCTTGAATGTTAAATTGAAAACAATGAAATGACTTGACTAAGGAGAAACAAGAAAAACAATTGCTCAAATTCAGTGTCAGAGAAGTTGCTATTGGTTACTGTCGAAGGAACCGACTGAAATTGGGTCAGATGTTTTCAAAAATATGCCCTGAAGTTTCTCTCAACTGAAAAACTATTAAGAAATCGGCGTTGGAAAATGCAAGTGAGGCATTGTTCATGCGATTTACATGACAAAGATAGAAGGGGGCTGCGATTTCTGGCCCAATCTTGCAGGAGAAAGCTTTGTTTTTTAGGAACCAGCTTCGTGGGGGAGATAGCAGTTTTGCCACTAGTGAGGGCTGGCTTCACAATTGAAAGAAAAGGTATCGAGTGAGTCAACCAGATGTTTGTAGAGAAAAAGTATATGGTGGTTCTGCGGCTGTTTCAGGATTTATTGTAAAGTTTTAAAAAATCATAACTGAAGAACATTTATCTAATGAACAAATTTACTGCTAGGATGAAACTGGTTTAAATTTAAAAGTGTTGCCATCAAAAACACTTGCTTCCCATGAAGAAAAAAGTGGTCCTGGACACAAAAAAGTAAAGAGCATTTCACAGCTATGGCAGCTTCGAATGCAACAGGAAACAACAAACTAAACCTAGTTGTGATGGGAAGTTTACCAAGTTAAGGGCATTCAAGAATGTAACAATGTCAGCACTTCCAGCTATCTACATGCTCAAAACAATGTTTGGGCGAATGAGGAAATCCTTAAGAACTGGTTTTTGAACTCATTTGTACCAGAGCACAAAAGATTTTAAAGTCAAAGGGATTTCCCTGCAAAGATATTTTGACAATGGATAATACGTCCTCACATCCAAGTGTAGAAGAACTGCAGACTGAGGGAATCTGCACCTATTTTCTTTCATCAAATGTTACCAGTTTCATTCAGCCAGTGGATCTGGGCGATCTGGAATGCCTCAAGATAAAAGATGGTTGGTGATTGCTGCAATCAGCCTTGATTTGGAAGGCAGTGAAAGCATTGTAGGAGATTTAAAGAAAGTGACTGTGAAGGACATAGTGTACTGGATTAGTGAGCGAGATAAAGTTGTAAGTTATGGAGAAATATTGTACTGGAAAATAGGCCAGACACAGAAACTGCAGATTTTGATGAAGGATGATTGCTCACCGTGTGATTTACTTAGAAGATTGCCAGGAAGTGAGGAGACAGTTGGAAGTACAGACTCTTCTATATTTGACATCGATAACACTTCAATGCAGTGTAAGAGTGATGAGGATGATGAGGCTGAAATTTTACTGATGATGAGTCACACTGATTGCTACACTGCACTTGAGGCCACCATGCACTACGTGGAACAGCAGCCTGATGCAACCCTGACCGATAGCCTGCTCTTCAGATAGTGGTGGGATGTTGCCACACTTAAGCACTGCAGCTTCACGTAACAAAAGAGACTCCACCAGTATTTCATGAAGTAAACTGTGACCAAGCTTAAGTTAAAATACACTCCTGGAAATGGAAAAAAGAACACATTGACACCGGTGTGTCAGACCCACCATACTTGCTCCGGACACTGCGAGAGGGCTGTACAAACAATGATCACACGCACGGCACAGCGGACACACCAGGAACCGCGGTGTTGGCCGTCGAATGGCGCTAGCTGCGCAGCATTTGTGCACCGCCACCGTCAGTGTCAGCCAGTTTGCCATGGCATACGGAGCTCCATCGCAGTCTTTAACACTGGTAGCATGCCGCGACAGCGTGGACGTGAACCGTATGTGCAGTTGACGGACTTTGAGCGAGGGCGTATAGTGGGCATGCGGGAGGCCGGGTGGACGTACCGCCGAATTGCTCAACACGTGGGGCGTGAGGTCTCCACAGTACATCGATGTTGTCGCCAGTGGTCGGCGGTAGGTGCACGTGCCCGTCGACCTGGGACCGGACCGCAGCGACGCACGGATGCACGCCAAGACCGTAGGATCCTACGCAGTGCCGTAGGGGACCGCACCGCCACTTCCCAGCAAATTAGGGACACTGTTGCTCCTGGGGTATCGGCGAGGACCATTTGCAACCGTCTCCATGAAGCTGGGCTACGGTCCCGCACACCGTTAGGCCGTCTTCCGCTCACGCCCCAACATCGTGCAGCCCGCCTCCAGTGGTGTCGCGACAGGCGTGAATGGAGGGACGAATGGAGACGTGTCGTCTTCAGCGATGAGAGTCGCTTCTGCCTTGGTGCCAATGATGGTCGTATGCGTGTTTGGCGCCGTGCAGGTGAGCGCCACAATCAGGACTGCATACGACCGAGGCACACAGGGCCAACACCCGGCATCATGGTGTGGGGAGCGATCTTCTACACTGGCCGTACACCACTGGTGATCGTCGAGGGGACACTGAATAGTGCACGGTACATCCAAACCGTCATCGAACCCATCGTTCTACCATTCCTAGACCGGCAAGGGAACTTGCTGTTCCAACAGGACAATGCACGTCCGCATGTATCCCGTGCCACCCAACGTGCTCTAGAAGGTGTAAGTCAACTACCCTGGCCAGCAAGATCTCCGGATCTGTCCCCCATTGAGCATGTTTGGGACTGGATGAAGCGTCGTCTCACGCGGTCTTCACGTCCAGCACGAACGCTGGTCCAACTGAGGCGCCAGGTGGAAATGGCATGGCAAGCCGTTCCACAGGACTACATCCAGCATCTCTACGATCGTCTCTATGGGAGAATAGCAGCCTGCATTGCTGCGAAAGGTGGATATACACTGTACTAGTGCCGACATTGTGCATGCTCTGTTGCCTGTGTCTATGTGCCTGTGGTTCTGTCAGTGTGACCATGTGATGTATCTGACCCCAGGAATGTGTCAATAAAGTTTCCCTTTCCTGGGACAATGAATTCACGGTGTTCTTATTTCAATTTCCAGGAGTGTATTTATTCTGTGATGTAAATGCTGATGTAAACACTTTCCTTTAATAAAGTTTATGCTTTGACACCTTTATTCTTTTCAACATAATTTTATTTATATTTTTCAACATTGTCTTATGTCTTTCTGCCACACAAATTTCATTAGTCTGGGTTTTCAGTAATTTTAAGTGGTCCTGGTCCCATTCACCTTGAACTATCAAGACTCTACTTTACCAATATTAGATGAGTTGACTACTAATAGCTTTAATCTATACCTTTGTCTATGTTTCACTTTTAAGGCACTGTGCTAACCTTTGCGGATAATGATAACAAGATTTATCTCTTCCAGTGTAGTTGAAATTGGAAGATCACTTTGGTGATGTGCCAATTTCTGCAACAACCGCATGCCATTAAGAGCAGATTTGCACACCTCAGAAAAGTTGAACCTTTGCAATCTAAAGTTACTCCATAAAGTCTTATCTATACTATTCCATGTAATGTCAAATCATTTGTTGCCGCATTTTTAATACAAACATGGTTCACAATTACCAAACTTATCTGCTCACTTGCTACCTGGTAAAGATAGGGAAGTTAGCAAAGATGGTGCCTGAAAATTTACACGAGACAGAATTTGCTGATGTGGTCGTACATGATATAGATGCTTCAGCATGTGAACTTGAATTGCACAATGGAACTGAGACCATTAATCCCGTTGTTAGTTGCACTACTACGTAAATACATGGTTCAACCACCACAACATTTAATAGTTTAGTGGAAATGTTAAGACAGATGACATCTGAAATATGTAATGAAATGTCTGCCTTATGCAATGAAACATGTACTAAAGATGAAATAAGCACCTTACATACTGAGGTGTCTACTAAAACTGAAATGTCTACCTTACATAATGACATTTCTTCTCAGATTTCCATCTTGTGTACTACAGTATTAGTACATTAGCCACTGATGTCACTGACTTGCAGGAAACATATGAGGGCTTACCTAATGAACAATCAAAGATCAATGAGTCAGTTCACAAATTAGACCTAAAAGTAGAAAATTATTTTGTAGAACGAGTCTAAAAGTAAATGTCTGTTTGATGAGCAGAGAGAGAGCTTTGACAAGGAATATAATGAGTGGTTTGCAAAGGCAAGATTAAATTCAGGATTGTCAAGGATTGTGCAGCAAACAGTAGGTGAAATGTTATCACAACAGAAAAGAGAGTTAACACAGAACTAGAACACATTATAGTAGCTGTAAGCAAAGACTTGTCAAAGTGGCAAGAGGATGTCACTTTGCAAATTAGTGGTTTGAAGCAAGAGTTGATGACTGTCAAACAGAAAGTCACTGAACCATCAACCTCTATTGTTTATGTAGAAGATAATAAGCTTCATCCTTCTGTACATAATGAAAGATATTCTAATGACTTAAATAGCCTAGGCATGTCACCTAACCCTGCACTGTATGGAATGGGTGCAGTGCCATTTTGCATTCAATTTCAATCTGTGAATACTCGTCTGACCATAAATAATTTCAGGTGTTCACAGCTGATACAAGCAACAAAAACAAGAATAATAGCAACAACCACAACAACGATAATGGTGCAGAACATTCCACTCTGCACCACTTAAAAGTTTTGATGTCGCGGTACATCACTGGATGTAAATGTCAATCCGATCATATAACCAACGATGCTCCTGATGCCTTGTTATCCATGGCATGCCGAGTGTTAATACGATAAGATTTGACACACACTCAGACAATTATTTTCATCCTAGATTACAGACTATACTCTTATCACCACAAACACAAACCATGATACAAATAACCAACAATTACTTAGAATTCTATATCATATGGCAACTTTTAAAGTGAACTGGCAAATTAACCACTTCTCTCAGCCTTAAGTACGACAACAAAGGTTAAACCAAGGGGAATAGTGGGAGTAACCAACACTATAAAGTAAACTTGTTATGTTATGATGATAATGAGAACATCTGAGAAGAATTGAAATGAAATTGTAACAAAGTCATTGTACAGGCAACAGCCCCAGCAGTAGTGGGTGGAATACCAACCATAGTCATATTAGACACATGAACTATTGTCAATATTTTATCATCTAATTTGTTTAATAAAATACATGAGATTAGCAAAGTACCAACCAACCCAGTGCAAAACTGTAGGATTGCTGGGGTTATTGGTGTAAAGTCACAAAATATCAAGATCAGCATAAGCAGATGAGAAATTAGGAAGTGGAGTAGTGAAATGCCCGTTCCTAATCACAAATAAATCAATAGTCAAATGCATTTTGAGCATAGTTTTCTATGCAATTATTGACTTATCTACAGGAAAATGCACCTTGAACATCGTTGGTCAAGAAATTGTAGTAAATTTGATAAAAACCAAGTTGGAGCATGGTAAATACTGCCAAGTTTTGTGAATAAAATTACTTAGGACAAAAACACAAAGGACAGTTTATTGAAAAATAAGATTCTGAATCCAACATTACCAATACACTGCAACAAGCATAAATGAGAGATTTGTTATTAAGCTATGTTCATGTATTCGTAAGTAAGGCTGGCGTTACTAAGGCATGCCAGAATATGGAAGTCTGCCCTCATGAAGTTTACAGTTAAAAAAAAAAATCTATTCCTTGGACCAAGAGGACAGCCATGGCTGCAGAAATTAAAATGCTAAAATGGAGAACTACTGAACCCTCCTTATTGCTTTATTGTAGTCCACTATTATGAGTTATGAAACACGATGAAAGTGTTCGCTTGGTTATGGACACAAGGGCAATTAATAAAATTATTGTAGCTATGGGAACACATCCAAATAACTTAGATGAGCAGCTGATGAAATTTCACAGGATAAGATATCTTACTAATATTGATTTAAGAAGTTCGTACTGACACGTGAGTCTTACAAATGACTCTAGGAAATATATCTTTGGTGGAAGGAGCTACCAGTTTTATGTGCTTCGATTTGGTCCCAATGTAAGTTCATGAGTATTCATAACAGCACTAGATATAGTACTGGGGCCTGAACTGCTTGATAGGGATACATTATACATTGACGATATACCGACGGCCACCCACACCTGGGAGGAATATATGAATTTACTAAGAAAGATACCAGAAAGTCTCTGAAGCAGGCATAGCTGCAAACTTAAAGAAATCAAAGTTTTTGAAAGATAAGATAAAGTTTCTTGGACACAGTATCTTCTGAAGGAATTGTACCTGATAAAATCGGTGCCATAGAACATTTTCCTTAGCCCCACACTAAAATACAGCTTAAGGAATTTTTTGGTTCGTTTTCTTTTTTTTTGAAGATTTGTACCAAATCAGCTTTTAAATACTGCTGCTCTTTTGAATCTGTTGTAGAAAAATGCACAATGGATGTTGACCAATGAATGTAAAAAAGATTTTGATGCCATAACAGGTGCCTAGGTTAAGGTTAGGTCAAACATATTGCACCATCCTGACATGAACAAGGATTTTTGTCTGCCCACTGACGCATCATTTTGTGGTCTTGGAGCTTGTCTATTTCAAATGAATGATGAAGGTGGAAATTAGAATATTTGTGTCATTAGTTTTGCAGGCCAAATATTGTTACAATGTGTACAGGTGTACTCAGCCATGGAAGTCGAGACATTAGTAATAGTGTGAGAATTTAAGAAGTTTGATTATTACATTTAGGGGAGGCAAATTAAAGTCTACTGTGATCTCAAGCATTAAGTTTTTTGTCATCTTGCAAATTACTTCACCTGTGCTTTTTTTTTTTTTTTTTTTTTTTTTTTTTTTTTTGCAAGGATACTGTTATGAGGTCATCCATATTTCCAGTAACAATAACATCCTGGCCAGTGCACTATCATGATACCTCAGGAATTACCCAAATGCATAGAGCGTATTGAGCGATCTAATGACTATTGTATTCTACTTATGACAGATAACAATTACTGATATGTGCAAAAACATGGCAGAACTATAGAATGCAGACCCACATTGGTACATGATTAAAACTTTGCTTGCACAAAGTCCAACATGTAAGATAAAACAGTGCTAGACACTGGAAAATTATGTTCTATTTTGCAAGCGTGATCCAAGATATGAGGCGTAGTGTGTTTGTGTACTAACCTCAAGTGAGAATGCACTAATCTGGTATACTCATAATGTGTGGGTCACTATGGTGCATCCAAATGCTTTAATGAGTTCAGTGTATACTGCTACTTCCCAAACAAGGGGAGACACATGCAACAGCTCTTGAAAACTTGTCTATGTATCAAAAAGTTAAGCCCACAAACAGATGCTTTCATACAGAATTGCACCCCATTATTCCAACAAGACATGATTCCCAGGGAAGAGAAGGTAAGGACAGTTTTAATTTCAGTTACTGAATATGCTTGTCAAAGGAAGACAAAAGATTACAACAGACACAGAAGCACAAAGTAGGAGAACAAATCTTGCTAACAATTGACTCAAAGTCATCACTTCTTGGTTACAAAAACAGCAAATGGCAACTTTTATATACAGTTTCCTATAGGATTACAGACCGTCCACACTAGGTGAGCTATCTTCTGGCACAGCCTAAAACCAACAACATTGAAGGGTTGTATTCCCATAACATTCTAAAGAAATACTATTATAGGTAAAAAATGAGCTTATCCACAAAGAATTAATGTTTAGTACATAGTAGAACTATTAGTTATGAGTTGAATCTGAACTGGCAAGTGATAATGGTGAACAGAAAATCATGACTGTTATAAACTTGTACATATTCTATCTTCTAATTTAGACGAAGAAGAAATTACCAGAAACAAAAACCAGAGAAAATGTACGTAGCTACAATACAAGAAGGAATAGGTGCCTCTATATTCCTTACCACAGATTGTCAAAGTCACTCAACAGCTATGAAATCATGGGGTACAAATTATTTAGTAATCTTCCTCAATCTGTTCAAGAATTACCTGAACAATTATTCAAACAAACAATTTATGATTTTCTCTGGTTTTTGTTTCTGGTAATTTCTTCTTCGTCTAAATTAGAAGATAGTATATGTACAAGTTTATAACAGTCATGATTTTCTGTTCACAGAACAATGGTTTACAGTGTGCCTTGTATGCAGAACCAGCAATTATCCTAATAGCTTTTTTTTTGCAGTATTAATATGTTATGTACACAGCTAGAGTTCCCCCACAAAATAATTCCATATGTTACTATACTTTGAAAGAATGAAAAATAGGATGTTCTTACATATTTTTCAGGAACACAATCCATAAGTTGCCTTAACAGGTAAATAACTCTTGACAACTTACCACTAATATATTGTATATGTTGACCCCAAGATAATTTATCATCTATGTATACCCCCAAAAATTTTACATAACTTGGATCATCTGACAGAAGCTTGTCTCTAAGACTACAAACCATCTGCTGTGTTTTGTTTTCATTCAGCAGGTATCCATTTGCCTTTAGCCAATAAGATACTTGGTCAATTGCCTTTGCTGCATAAGTTTTCAGGCTATTGAAATCATCACTAGCATGAAGAAATGTTGTATAATCTGCATACAACACAGTGGTGGACTTGATAAATGACGGCAGATCATTTATCATTATCAGGAACAAAAAGGGGCCCAGCACAGATCCCTGTGGAACACCTACCTTGACGTGTTCTATACTCGACATTTCTTTCCCTACACAAACAACTTGCTTACAATTCTGAAGATATGATTTTATTAATTTAAGGCTGTTATGTCTAATGCCATAGAATTTCAGTTTTTCTAGGAGTGGCTTATGCTTTACACAGTCAAAAGCTTTGCTTAGATCACAAAATGTGAGTTGAACATAGCCCTTAGCCTCAAACACTTGATGTAAGTATTTGACTACAAAGTCTATAGCATCCACAGTAGACAACTTTTTCCTAAAACCATATTGAGATTCACTAATTATTCCTAATTTTTCAAAATAAACAGATAGCTGTTGGTAAATGACACATTCCAGTATTTTAGAAAAAGCTGGGACTATGGAGATTGGTCTGTAACTGGAAGGTGAGTCTATATCTTCCTTTTTATATATTGGAACTACCCTAGCCACTTTGAGTTCTTCGGGAAAATATCCATCAGACATGCATTTATTTATACAGAATGTTAAGGGGTACACAATATAGTCTATTACTTTCTTTAGTAAATTACAGGATATGTCATATATATCTACACTGTCTGAAGATTTCAAACATTTTACAGTGCTTAGGACATGACTAGATGAGACCTTGGAGAACATAAACGTACCTGTGTCTGTTGGTGTTCTGCAAACATTTTTAGAAAGTAACTCTGATAAACTGATATCAGGTTTGATTATAGTATTTCCTACATCTTCAACAGATTTAATAAAGAAATCATTGAATTTTTGGGGACTTATATTAATTTTTTTGCTTCTTACATCTTTAGCAACACCAGTTATTAATTTCCATGCAGCTTTGCACTTATTTGTGGAACTATCAATGGTATTGAAATTATGTGCTTTTTTGGCTTCCACGATAGCTTTTTTATACCCATTCCTGCATTTTATATAGGCTAATCTGGCATGTTCTATTTTTTGATTGCTACATATATTGTGCAACACCATAACTTGGTTTTTCATATTTGGTAATTGTTTAGTGAACCATGAATTTTGTCTGTTTGTAGCCCTGTTTGTAGAGCCTGTGTCAGTTAATTTGCATTCCTTTATGGGGATGTTGTCATTAAATTGTGTCAGAAATGTTTTAAAAAATCTCTCAAATAATAGTTTCCCTGGCAAATCAGCACTAAGACTATAACTTGTGTCACCATGACATTGGTTGAACCAGCCTCTCTCAGCAAGGGACTTACAGAGCTGAACAATTTTGTCTTTTGTGACCGGTCTGGTGATTATAACTTTTGGGACAGGCTTAGGAATATTACTATTATCAATACAGAACCTACTTGTATAGCTTAAAGATACAGAGTCATGATCTGAAAATGGAAACGCTGTAACATCACATGATTCTTCTGTAGTTTTAAAGTTGACAAAAATATTGTCCAGACATGTTTTATCTCTTGTGGGCCTGTTATTGACTGCGTACAAATTGCACTGTCTTAGAAGGTTTTTCAACTCAGTCACAGTACGTTTACGTGTTGTTACATCAAAATCTGCATTCAGACCTCCACCAATATACGCAACCATCTGGTCCCTCTTAGTACATCTAACAGCATGTCCAATTTTTCTAGAAATACATTGATGATTCAGTTAGGTGACCTGTAAAGGGATACTATTATTAACTTAAAACTGTCCATAACTATACCAGTGGCTTCAAAGTTCTGTTCCTCACATAAATAATCTATGTCCAACTTAACACTGGAGCAGCTGAATGACTGATTAATATATATTGCCACACCACCTCTTATATACAATTTTCTACAGTAACTATTTGCTACATTACAGTTATCAAGTTTGACAACTGGAAGTACACTCTCAGTAACCCAATGTTCACTCAGACAGAAAATATCAAATTTGTTATGTAGTCCAAAACTTTACAATCAATTCTTTATCTATTAGTCCTTGAACATTCAGATAGCAAATTTTAAGATCATAATTGTTGTTTATTTTAGATTGAACATTTTGGTGAGGTGTTATGAAATTTGTTACACTACTTATCTCGTGGGCTTCTTCATCTTGCTGCTTTCCAATAAAAAAATCATCAAGATTGTATCAATTAAGGGAAGACTTAAAATGTTCATAATAGAAACAGTTAAACATACCAGAAGAAAATTTAGAACAGTGAAGGATTAATGAGCACTGCCCCTACTTATTACTTAGAGATTATACAAGTTGAGTGCACTATACTGCTAGATGTTGCTATGCCTAGAGTATTAAATTTATTAGCATATGTATATAGCTATGTAAACAATAATTGTAAGATGGTTTAAACACAAACAATGTAGTGTTTTAAGTTAAACATATTACTTGGTCAGTATACAATAAGACTAAGCACAAGGAATATAAAGATAATGAGTAATTTCATTATTTATATCAAGGAACAAAATGAGACGATTTTTTTCTTCAGGACAGTTAGATGTAATACTTAAGAAAAATGGAAAGTGCTTTTTTTTCTAAGATGTTGATGTGTTAACGAGAAGGTAATGGAACCGTGACACAGATCTATTCGTCCAAATAATTCAAATGATGTGATCCTTTATTACAAGATTTATTGTACTTAGTAACTAGTCTACATAAATGATCACTGAAAATGTATTTTCATAACTTTTGAGGTCAGTAAATGAGTGTCTCAGCTCAATGAGAATGTGCTACAGACACCAACCTGTATGTACTCACATATGTTGCCATAACTAGTTGTAAAAAGTGATTTAGATATAGCACTCTGTTCAACCTTCTAAATATTAGTCTTAAGTAAAACAAGCAAGTTTTGTATGAGTATGATTTCACTGCTTCTTGAGATTTTGGAAATTAATCAGCTGTGAGTCTCAATTTTCTTTCATGTTTAGTTTCCGTATCCATATCCCATGAATTGGCTTCGCCTGACACTTTATGTGACAGTTAGACTTGTCACTCTACAAACAGACAATGTTGGCCTAACCCGTCCATGAATGGTCCTAATATAAAGTAAAGGAACATGATGCTCAGGTTTCAATCATAGAAATGAGAAAATGATTGTTAAGTAACTCTATTGCAATGTATAGTAATACTCTTTTCACCATGAGGTGGCAGTATTGTTTTGTAAATATGTTAATTAAGATTTTTGTGATAAAGGCACTTGGATTCCGTGGGGAGGAAAATGGTATAGACTATAAAATTGGACCATGATGATGTGTACTCAGTTTCTAGGAAAACAAGACTCTTGTAACTGTGAATAAGTGACATGATATAAACAGTGATGAACACTACAAGGTAATGGCGGCAAGGTCCAGGACATGCTTGCAATGACTTGTATTCACCAGTGATGTTCTCAGAAATGGGTTGTCTTAGTGTAAACTGTGTAAATTTTCCTCTCCATAGTAGTAATCCAATTGCACAATTGCTTCATGTGATCCTGTGATACAATGCTGTATGAGGCAATCATGAGGGGACCAGACACCGTGGGTGACCTGTCACACAACTATTTGATTGTGAAATTTCCTGCTCAAAGTCTAATTAGTCACCTAGGTCCAATCTCACCTGCCAAACACCACCTCAAACAAATCCTCAGTCTTTCACATCTGATCTTTCCATGGCGAACTTCAACTTACAACCACTGCCTAACCAATATGAACTTTTCCACCTGAAATTTGTAAAGCAAGAATGAAATTCATAATATGTAACCTTTGTAATAACCAATGTAATTACACAACACTCACAAAAACTGGAAAATTAGTGAACTTTACTCAAATCACAACTTGTTTCAGAAAACTATACCTATCCAATTAGTTCTTGGTTAAACTGTCAGAAGCTGAACTCTAGTCCGAAAAGCAAGTGCTAAACACATAATGATTACTGATGGAAACACTAAACTGTACATACTAATGATTGTTGTGGAAACAGGTATCCAACAAAAAAAAAAAATATTTTACTATCTGTATTGGTTTTTTAAAACTTTTAATATTAGTGCAAGATACATAACAGATAGTGTAACTTTCTGCTGAATGAAATGTCAGACTGCAACAACTATTACAACTTACATGTACCATGTCACATGAAAGTAAACCCCCAAAAGATGGGTGCTTCCATGTTAATGCCAATAATATCACCACCCGTTCAAGGGAGCTGTCCAAGTAACTATTTCAATGTCAAACACAGATATTGCTACTATATTTCTGCATCAGTCGCAGAGGTGAATTATGCCATTCTTTTTTAAATAATGGAGGCAAGATGAGCTCCTAACTTTGCCACCACTTCTTCTTCATTAGCTTTCTTGCTTGCAGCAGCTTACCAATTCTGTGCAAAGAAATATTAGAAAAAATTGACAAACCACAAGAACAGATACATCCACCCATAACACTGCCAGTGAAGGAAGAAAAGGAAGAGTCACCACTTTGCCCTATAAAGGAAAAATCAGTGTTATTACCAGCAGAAGAACCAGTGTTGTCACCTCCAGAAGAAGAAGTTGTGACACCACCAGCTGAAGAAGAAGCACCACCTTCAGAGATCCTGCAGCCAAGATATGGGAGAGGAGAGAAAAGAAAGAAACAGCTAAAGGACCAGGATTTTGTATACAATGAAGCCAGCAGCAGCCGACCAATTCACAAGAGGCAACCACCTGCGAGAAGTCAGGATTTTTGTTGGCCCCAGATCAGCAACAGCACACCATAACAGACATGGGGATCAACAATCTGACAAGCACACCACTCGTAGGTAATGTAAAAAATATAAACTGTGATTCAAAGTCAAACTGTATCCAGATAAACAAAAAGGGAGATAATATGCTGACATTACTTCAAGTTAATATTTGTTGTATTAGAAATAAGATGTTAGAATTGGAACATTTCTGTAAAATTAAGAATGTTGATGTAATATGTGTATGTGAGCATTGGTTAGTTGCAAATGAGGTAGATATGTTTGTACCTCAAGGATACGTCACTGCAGACATAATGTGCAGAAAGCAGAGGCGAAATGGTGGGGCTGGGATCTTTATCAGAGATAATTTCAACTTTACAAAAATAGATGTATCATCTTACTGTACAGAGTTAGATGCAGAATTTAGTTGTATAAAAATGACTGATGAAAATCTAATAATTGTAAGCCTATACAGATCTCCCAATGGCAACATTGATACATTTTTTGAAAGATTTGAACTACTGGTTAGAAAAATACTAATGCATAAAACAAAGATTGCCATATGTGGTGATCTTAATATAGAAATGGTAAACACAAGTAATGAGCCCTCAAGAACTTTTCTTAATTTATTAAGGTCCCTTAATCTGTACTGTACCATCCAGTGTCCAACACGTAAAAATTCATGCATAGACAATATTATTGTGAATTTTCCCCGTGGCAGCTACACTGTTAGCCTTGCAAATGGGTGCTTTGCAGACCACGACCCATTGCTTCTCAATCTCTTTAGTAAGCAACCAAATTCCACTAGTGTGCACAATATGACATGGGTAAGAAGACAAAAAGAAGAATACATTATGTCATTTATTCGTATACTAGAGGATGCAAGTTGGGACTTTGTCTATAAGTGTTCATCTGAGAAGTCTGATGTTGAAACTACCTTTGAAAACTTCCTTAAAAATTATACAGAATTATGGTATTCATGCTCACCACTAATTAAAACCAACTCTTCTGGAACATATAAAAATAAAAAGCTGGAATGGTACACAGACGAACTGGTCCAGATAAGAAAAAACATGCTCGTACTATACACAGCATATAAAAATGCATGTAAACAAAGATCAGAGCAGGAGGGCACCTTTTATGCAGCATACCAAAAATGTAAAAAATTCTACAAACTTAAGCTGATACAGACAAAAAAGGCTGCTTATGAAGGGTACATAGAAGGTGCAACAAACAAGTGCAAGGCAGCATGGCAGATTGTAGCACAAGAAAATCCCACACGTCACGCACATGAAACTCAGCTCACTCCAAGGGAACTAAATGACTACTTCATTAGCTCAATTAAAGAAATTGAAAGTAAGATAGAAAAAACAGATACATCTGCAAGCGATTTACTTAATGCCCTTCCACCAGTAGATCATGTCTTTAACTGGTATAGTATCACACCTGCTCAGATTAAAAGAACAGTCACAAAATTTTCAAATTCTAAAAGTATGGACTGCTACTGGCTCTCCAATTACATAGTAAAAAAAACTGTAGACTCGATCGCTAAACCATTGGCATTCATATTTAATAAATGTTTACAGTCAGGAGTGTTTCCCGACTCCCTCAAAATTTCCAAAGTTATTCCAGTGTTTAAAAAGGGTGACAAACATCTTCCTAAAAGTTATCGCCCAATCTCAATTGTGCCAATATTTTCTAAAGTATTTGAGTCACTTATGTACACTCAATTAAGTAGCTATTTTGAGACACACAACCTCTTGAGCAATAGTCAGTTAGGATTCCGACAGGGCAGAAATACCACTGCGGCCATCCTGGAAATTGTTGACCAGACATTAACAGCCTTTGAAGACCGGAATATGGTGTCACTGGTCTTGTGTGATCTGAGCAAAGCTTTTGACTGCATTCCCTTTGGCACCCTGGTTGCAAAACTAGAATTTTATGGTGTATGTAACCCAGCATTAGCAGTAATAGAGTCATATCTTCATAATAGAAGACAGTTTGTCTCAGTTAAAAATAATTACTCCCCTGTAGCAGCAGTGAGTACTGGTGTACCACAGGGCTCGGTTCTGGGACCCTTCTTCTTCATCATAGCCATCAATGACCTACCTCATCACATAAATAGTACTACCATATGCTATGCAGATGACACAACCCTCCTCACCTCACATCATAACATCTCAGCTTTGGACAATAACACACAGGAATCACTCAAATCAGCCATCCACTGGTTCACATCCAATAAATTACTGTGTAACTCAGAGAAAACACAACAGCTTCTCTTAGGGTTACCCAAAACCATAGAAAACAAAGCTGTAAAACTATTAGGAATGCATATTGATTCCAAACTTAATTGGGAAGAACACGTAAATCAGGTTTGCAAAAAGCTTTCAAGAGTCTCCTATCTCCTTTGGAAACTTAGGGACATGATTAGCATGAACTTTCTGAGAACAATGTACTGTGGACTCTTCCAGTCACATATTACATATGGCCTTCTCATATGGGGGCACAGCTCTCACAGTAACAAAATTTTGTTGATGCAGAAAAGAATGCTGCGCATAATGTGTAAAGTCGGTCCCACGGAGCACTGTCGTCCTCTCTTTATAAGGCTAAGACTGTTGACCATTGTAAACTTGTATATTTATATCTGTGTGTTACACATTAAAAACAATGGTATGGAAGGTGTTGTCAGGGAAGAAATTCATAACTACAACACTAGAAGGAAGGCAGATTATGATATACCAAGACACAGACTAACAAAAAGTAGTAACTCACACAAAGTGAATACCTTAAAAATATTCAACAAACTACCGCAATCTGCTCGGGACATGCCCACAAAAATTCTTAAACAAAATTTGTACAATTGGTTATCTGACAATCCATTTTATTCTATGCAAGAATATTATGATCTGAGTAGCACAGAGATAAACCTGTAATTGCATAATTAACTTAATTAACTACTATATATACTGTTACAAAATATTTCATATCTAATACCTTTGTATTTCAACTGTGTTAGGTAACTACTTTATTTGCCAGTGTTATGATGTGTTACGTAACTACTGTGTTTGCTACTACAATGTAACTCATTTTTGGTACCTTTGTATGTATCTGAAACAAGAATATGTATTAAGCATTGTAGTCACCTGCTTAAGGTTTATGTTATTTGTAAGTTACTCATATGCTAATTATATCTATGCCTTATATATAGTGTCTGGAATATTAATATTATTTTATGTACTGACGAAGCCTATTTCATCTTGCATGATCAATGGCTAATAAAGAATCTTGAATCTTGAATCATGTAAGCATCCTTGTACTAATATTTAAGGAGTTGAATTTTAATAATTGTAATCTATACCTTTGTCTCTGTTTCATTTTCACACTATGCTAACTCTTGTCACTAATGATAAAAATATTTATCTTCTCCAGTATAACTGAGGTTGGAAGGAGATCAGTTTGGTGACATGTCGATTTGTGCACCAGCTATGCACCATTATGTGCAGATTTTTACACCACAGAAAAGTCAAATCTTTGCAATTTAAATTTACTTCACAAAGTCTGATCTAGACTAGATATTCTATGTAACACAAGATCATTTTCTGCATCACATTTAGTACAAACTAGGTCTGCAGTCACCAAACTTACCTGCATGCCAACTACGGTTCGGCACTCAATTACCAACACATCCGGTAAACAAACAAATAAAACACACCTTTTGCTGTAGAAATTGTAATGTATTGGTATTACTTGATTTAACTCTGATTTACACACTTCCTTCCTGCAGTAGTCACTGTGATTCTTCCTGACTTCCGAATAATCAAGATTTGGAATATGTGACAATAGCAGTTTTCTCAATTTTAGCTTTCCCTTTCTCTGTCTTTTTTTGGGTGAATTAAATTGTGACATCAATTTGCTGCATTCACGTTAGACTGTTAAGTGCTTCAGAATAGTCGTGGCACAACTTTCCTCTTCCTTTGAAGAAATCTGACCACCGGATTTGTACCTGTTTAGATATCTGGACAAAAAAAATGTGAAAAGGCGTTACAATTTGTTGTAATAACTCAAAATGGATACAAGTTTTCTCCTCTCTCTCTCTCTTACTCTAATTTAGTATAAAGCACGAGGTTCACTGGCTATTGCTTAACCTACATTAGTCCACACCATTGTGTAATGAGCTAGTAAGATAATACAGAACTCTTCCTTATCAGTGAACTCCTTTAACCAATCTTTTAACAGCAAATAGTTCCACTCAGTTGTTCCTCATTCCTGTCATCCCTCCTTGTTCATTAGGTGGGATCTCATTTAATTCTTACTTAAGTTATCATTATCGCTATGGGTAACCAAGTCGACTGGTAGCTGATGAACTGGGAGTCCACAGGGGTGGAAGGTCTTCCATTTGGGTAGATGGAGGTTACACAAAGCAAAATCAGAACACAACAGTACCAGAAACTGAGACACTCACAGTCATAATATTATTGTGCTGCCTATCATGATACTGTTGTACATGCTGAAACATTTGCTTAGTAGTAATATCTCCTTTCTGTGAAGCTACAAACTTGCCATGAATGGAGACAGTCTTGTTATAGGATGTCATTTAGATAGGTCAGGTTCTGGGTTGGCAACACATCTGATGGTCTTCCCACCTATACAATGAGGGTTGTGCCAGGTTTGTTGTTGTTGTCCCAGTTATGGTAGCTGAGAGACGGAACAACGTACCCACTATATCACAAGTTGTACCACTGACTGATATGCCATTACCTTTTAAGTCCAACTTCAGCAATCCCATAGGCCTTACATGTTCATAACAATTCACTTTCACTCAGGGGCACCTGTAGGGGGGATGAGGGGCAGGTGCTCCTAGCAAGAATGCATTCAGTTTACAAATATGAAAAAGGATCTGTAACCGCAGGGCTCAAATTGTTTTCACCTAAAATACCCTGAAAATTATATATGAACCAGAATTACATAAAAATGATATAAAATGTAAGTAAAGTTAGTTATAAAATGAAATAGAGCACTGAAAAAATTTATAAGAGGTAGAAACTGAAATTACAAAAGGAATAATTAATATAAGATCTCTATGTTGTTTTAAGACTATCATTCTTTGAAGATGTGCAAAATCAGTCTGATAGTAGCGCACATTAGCGGCAGAAATATACCAGTCGTAAGTGCCATTGGTTGTAATATATGTCTGTCTCTCCATGATGTTTGCCTATGATAGGAAATAAATAGTTAACAGGCAATGACTTATATTGATTACACACCTCTTTGTAAACAGCCAAATATTTGTGACAAGGAAGAATATGAATGTTGTTGCTCTTCGCCTCACAAGCAGCAATTTAAGCTGACCTCGTAGGTTCCTACCTAACTATACACTTGAAAATCACCACATATTCAGAAATAAATAGTGATGTATCTGTGACAAGGAAGAATATGAATGTTATTGCTCTTCATTCCACCCACAGCAATGTAGGCTGTTCTCTTAGGTTCCTGCTTAATCTCACATGCAGAAATAAAATGGATATATTTTTGACAAAGAAGAATATTTATGTTGTTGCTCCTTGTTTCACTCGCAGCAATATAAGCTGTGCTCTTAGTTTCCTTCCTAACCACACACCCATAAATCCCCAAATATTTGGAAATAAGCTGCAAAATATTCGTGACAAGGAAGAACATGGCCGGCCACTGTGCCGAATGGTTCTAGGCGTTTCAGTCTGGAACCATGCAGCTGCTACGGTCATAGGTTCGAATCCTGCCTCGGGCATGGATGTGTGTGAAGTCCTTAGGTTAGTTAGGTTTACATAGTTCTAAGTCTAGGGGACTGATGACCTCAAATGTTAAGTCCCATAAAGCTTAGAGCCATTTGAACCACTTTTGAAGGAAGAACATGAATGTTATTGCTCCTCGTTTCACTCACGGCAATTGAAATTGTCCTCTTAGGTTCCTGCCTAACAACACATTCTAAATTTGCCATATATTCAGAAATAAACTGCCAAATATTTATTGCATCCTTTGTTTTGTAATCAGATGGAAATGTAAATAATGTAGAACATTGTAGACCGTACTTCTATAATAATTACACAGCCCTAAAAAAAGAGAAGTTGCTTCGTTGTTTGTAGCAGTAAGAAATCATGGACAGCACATATCAATCTTAGGTCAGTCTTTGTGCTGTCTTGACTAATCACATGACCTGGATAGCTTACCTCTGTAGAGGCAAAATGATGCTTTCAGTGCTTAATATTAAATGTGCCAAACACAACATCTTAAGCACTTCTTCAGCTGCGGCAAATGGTCCTCTAGATATTTAGACCATACACTGCTGTGGTTTTAATTGTCTTAACACTTCATCCAATAACCTCTGCAGTGTGCCTGGCACATTCTTAAGCCAGTAGAGCATTCGTTGATACTGATAGTGTCCCCATGGAATGGCGAAAGTGGTCTTGAGCTGGTCTTGTGGAACCACTCCCAGCTGTTGATAGCCACTCTTGAAATACATCCTAGAGAAGTATTTACACTGACCAAGGTTGTCCAGAAATGGTCATATGTTAGTGTAACTTTGCACAGGTACATTCTACCAGTGGTACGTAAATTATTAGAATTGCAGTTTTCTGGGACAGGTAGAATGGACACCAGAGTGCATTAGTGTTGTTCATGTTTAGTGTTGTTACCAGGTGTAGGAGGGTATATAAGGTACATAAACAGCATTGTATGTTGAGTGATCACTGCACAGGACATGGAGGTGCCCCATACTCATGTGAGACGGCATTACCAGTACCTGACAAAGTTAAAAAGGTGCTCATTATGGGCCTCCATTTGACAGGATGGTTGAATTGTGCAAAATACAATTTGTTTTGCATTCTGATATAATTGTAACCCAATGTTGGACTGCATGTAATGTGAGAGCAGGCATCACATTGTCAAGGTTTTGGTCACTCACATCAGACCACCACAAGGGATAATCACTGTACCGTGCACAAGCATATAGTAACCTCTTTCCATCTGTGTATGTCATCTGAAAACAGGAAATGGACTCTGTGCAACATCATCTGCCATCCTGCACCGTTAGTCAGCGACTAGCAACATTTGGACTAGGGAATTACTGTCCCATATGTGGGCCATCATTAACTCTACAGCACAAATGGCTGTGTTTGGAGTGATGTTGTGACTGGGGAGGATGGATTGCTGATGAATGGAGTTGCATTGTGTTCAATGATGAATCACAGTTCTGCACCACCCCAAATGACCATGCAGGTGATTATGTCAGTGACTGATGGTGTGGTCACCTACATCCAATGTTTTGGAGAGGAGCACTAGTGTTACACCTGACACGATGGTGTGGGGAGCCATTGGTTATGACTTCAGGTCACAGCTGGCAGTGACTGAGGGGACTCTGATGGCACCATGGGATGTTACAAACATCCTGTGTCTTCATGTGTTAGGTCTCATGTAACAGTATCATGGTGCCACAGCTCAATGGGAAAATGCTCATTCAGACATGGCACATATCTTTATGAATTGTATGCACATTGTTGATGTACTCCTATAGCCAACAACACCTTGAGACCGATCCTTGATAAAACATGGGTGGGGCCACTTTAGATGTCAACTCCGTCCTGTTTTCAGAATCCAAGATTATCAAGGTTGCGGGCCACCTTGCCTCCAGAGAGGGTACAACAGTCTTATGTCACCCTTCCCACTTGGGTCAGTGTATCCATCAAAGCCAGAGGGGGTGCAGTATCAAACTTATGGGTGGGTGCATACCACCAGTTTCTTTGTAACTTCAACTCTATTTTGTAATCACAAATATTTTACCTCATGCTCTTTCAGTCTGCGAAAATTCATTTCGTTTTCCCCTGCTCTTCAAGGTGCTTAACTTTTTTGTCAGGCAATAAATATCAGTGGAAACAGTATCATCATTCTTAGCTAGTAATTTATATTTGTGGAGCACATTATTATTTGAACAGTTATAAAAAAGGTACCATGGACAGTTGTAACATGAAGGATTAATTTGGAAAAGCAATGAAGTGGTAGCAAACTTCAGTGTGAAAATGGAATACATTTAATAGTTAATACAAGCATGGTTGTGTCTAGGCATTGTTAGGCAGTGCACTGCTTGTAAAAAATCATTAAATGAAGATAAGTGACCTGTGCTGGTATCCTTTCAAAGGAACAGTTTTGCATCTAAAATTTAGAGCAACTTTAATATTCATACAGAAAGAAGACATGTCTTTGTTTTAGACATATACACTGATAAGCCGAAACATTATGACCACTTCCCACCACAATATTGGGTGCTACCTGGTGGCATTACAGGCATATGATATGGTAACAAAACTATTATGCAGAGCAGACATGGATGGGAGCTCACCCTAGTGAAGATATGGGGTGCAAATGGAGAAATACTTTGAGATAAGCGACTTTGACAAAGGGCAGATTGTTATTATGCAGAGCCTGTGAATGAGTATCTCGAAAACAGCAAAGCTGATCGAATGTTCATGTGCTACTGTCGAGAGCAGGTAGAAGGACAATGAAACTACCACTAGGCACTAAGTGGTTGTACATCGATGACTCTTCACAGGATTTGGAGGCTTGTCTGCTCTGTAAAGTAGGATAGATTATGCCAGAACAAATAACAAATCCAAAATAGCAGTGACAGACTATCTTCCTGGTGTCTATATTTGAGGCACATGTCAAAATATGCGATCCAAGTGCAGTGCTGTTAAGTTTATTCATTAAGTAGACAATATGTATTTTCCAATTCAATTTTTTATAAAGATTTAGGACTAAGAACTTTAAATGGTTCACTTCTGTGATATCCTGATCATGGAAAGTTGCCTTTATTTCACTCTGTTCTAAAGACTTAGTTTAAAATTGAGTTATTTTGGTTTTAGTTACTTTTAATTTTAGTCCATTTTGGTGGAACCAAGATTCAAGCATTTCCAAAGTATTTTTGAATGTTTCTGGAATTTTTACTTTCAAAACAAGAGAAAATCACTCTTTGTGAGGTCTGGATTGTAAGATGGATGGTCCAGTTGGTACTATCCAGAAGACTTGATTACACCTTGTGTTTGAGCAAAAACATGTGGTCTTGCACTGACATAGAGTAGCACATTGGAAGACAGTAGGCCATACCACTTGAAACCTGTGGTAATTTACACGATAACATTGAAATCATGATACGCCTGTACTCTCAAGTTGTTTTGTTCAGATCATGAACCAAATCGTCAGATATAAGAGGTCAGCAGGGTGTCACTCATTATACGTACTTACCCGCATGGCCTTGAACATTCTTGCCCACTTGTGAAGTTTAATTTCACTCATAGCATTATCACTGTAAACTTCACAAATCTAATGGTGAATTTGTGCTGCTGCCAAGATCCTTGTACCTAAGAATCAAATAAGAGATCATTCTCGCACTAGGCAGGCAACACAATTTTCTTAAATGTTATAAACTTCTACAGCTCAGCACACAGACAGATGGCATGGTTGCAACTGGAATCTGTACATGTGCAGAGCATGCTCGAGCCAGACATACATGAACGAAGTGGCAATTGTGCATTATTTTCACTCCATTCAAAAATGGACCTCATTTAAAAAATACCCCTTATATTATACAGTACTCTGCACATATACTACATCTCCCAAGCAGCAGCAAGCCTGTATATTGGGTCATATTTTTTCTCTATCTCCCTAGGCCTGTTTAGCATAAATTCATCTGAAAGACAAAACTACAAAATACATATCTTTAGAGGTGAACCTATCAGAACAAAATACTACAGCTTGGACAGATACATAGATATTAAAGGAAATCCCTTTAGTGTCTTCCAACAAACTAACAGTAGGCTCACTGGTACAAAAAGATAAACTTGTCATGAAAAAATGGATAAGATTGATGGAATGCCTGCAAATATATCCATATCAGAATATTACATGTAAACAGAATGGATAGTTTTGGTCTAGGGGTGTCCGCCCCTGGCAGCTGAGTGGTCAGCGTGATGGAATGTCATGCCTAACGGCCCGGGTTCGATTCCCGGCTGGGTCAGAGATTTTCTCCGCTCAGGGACTGGGTGTTGTGTTGTCTTTATCATCATCATTGCCAGCACGGTAGCTCAGCATGTTCGATCAGAGAGCTGCTTGCTCTCTGTAATAAAAAAACTGAGTCAAGGACTCAACGAACAACTTGAACGGATGTCTTGTGACGTCCGCCCAAACCAAACACAACGAACTATATCGAACAAAAGAAAAAGGGATAGCGTCTTTTATTCATAATCAAAACATACCTGGTCCCAGGTTTGAAACCCACCACTGCTTAATTTTTGATTAATAATCAGCATTGGTGGCTGAAGACTTCTTGCAAGTCCCCCTTATTCTGCCTACGGCCTTGTCAGAGAGGGTGGAGGAGCAGACAGAGGTTCAGGGCCACTCTCTTGCCCTTGGTGTGGGAAACTGCCCCTAAAGGCAGAAGAATCAGCAATGATCAACAGCATGAGGATGCAGAAGGCAATGGGAACAAATGCATTAACGACACATAATGTGTATTCACATGACATGTGGCCTGTAATTGAAAAAGTGTCATAATGATCTCTACATTGGCAAAAGATTCCAGAATAGTCCCCGATTTGGATCTCTGGAAGGGGATTGTCAAGGGGGAGGTGACCATGAGAAAAAGATTGAATAATCAACTTAAGGATAATGTTCTATGAGTTGGGGCATGGAATGTCAAAAGCTTGAATGTGGTAGGTAGGCTAGAAAATCTGAGAATGGAAATGCAAAGGCTCAATCTAGATACAATAGGAGTCATTGAAGTGAAATGGAAAGAAGACATGGATTTCTGGTCAGATGAATATAGGGTAATATCAACAGCAGCAGAAAATGGTATAACGGAAGTAGGATTTGTTATGAATAGGAAGGTAGGCCAGAGAGAGTGTTACTGTGAACAGTACAGTGATAGGGTTTTCTTATCAGAATTGACAGCAAACCAACACCAACAATGGTAGTTCAGGTACACATTCCAATGTCGCAAAATGAAGATGAAGAGATAGAGAAAGTATATAAGGACATTGAAAGGGCAATACAATACGCAAGGGGATTTGAAAATCTAATAGTCATGGGAGACTAGAATGCAGTTGTCGGGAAAGGACTAGAAGAAAAGATTACAGGAGAATATGGGCTTGGGAGAAGGAAAGAGAGAGGAGAAAGACTAGTTGATTTCTGTAATAAATTTCAGCTAGTAATAGGGAATACTCTGTTCAAGAATCACAAGAGGAGGAGGTATACTTGGAAAGGGCTGGGTAATATGGGAAGATTTCAGTTAGATTACATCATGGTCAGACAGAGATTCTGAAATCAGATTCTGGATTGTAAGGCATGACCAGGAGCAGATATAGAATCAGATCACAATGTAGTAGTGATGGAGAGTGGGTTGAAGTTTAAGAGATTAGTCAGGAAAAATCATATGCAAAGAAGTGGGACACCGAAGTACTAAGGAATGACGAGATACACTTGACGTTCTCCAAGTCTATAGATAAAGCAATAAAGAATAGTCCAGTAAGCAGTACTGTTGAAGAGGAATGGACATTTCTAAAAAGGGCAGTCACAGAAGCTGGAATGAAAAACATAGGTACAAAGAAGGTAACTGCAAAGAAATCGTGGGTAACAGAAGAGATACTTCAGCTGATTGATGAAGGAAGGAAGTAGTAAAAGGTTTAGGGAAATTCAGGAATACAGAAATATAAGTCGCTGAGGAATGAAATAAATAGGAAGTGCAGGGAAGCTACAACGAAATGACTGCATGAAAAATGTAAAGAAACTGAAAAGGAAATAATAGTTGGAAGGACTGACTCAGCATATAGCAAAGCCAAATTAAACTTTGGTCAAATTAAAAGCAAGGGCAGTAATATTAAGAGTACAACTGGAATTCCATTATTAAATGCTCAGAAGACAGTGGATAGGTGGAAACAGTACACTGAAAGCCTCTATGAGGGGGAGAAGATTTGTCTGATTTGATAGAAGGAGAAACAGATGTCAAATTAGAAGATATAGGGCATCCAGTATTAGAATCAGAATTTAAGAGAGCTTTGAGGGACTTAAGATCAAATAAGGCAGAAGGGATCAATAACATTTCATCAGAATTTCTAAAATCATTAGGGGAAGTGGCAGTAAAATGACTATTCACATTGCTGTGTAGGATGTACGAGTTTGGCAATATACAGTCTGACTTTCGGAAAAATATCATCCACACAATTCCAAAGACTGCAAGAGCTGACATCCAAGTTGCTCACCAGAATAATATACAGAAGAATGGAAAAGAAAATTGAGGATGTGTTAGATGATGATCAGTTTGGCTTTAGGAAAGGTAAAGGCACCAGAGAGGCCATTCTGACAATGTGGTTGATAATGGAAGCAAGGCTAAAGAAAAATCAAGATACGTTCATAGGATTTGTTGACCTAGAAAAAGCATTCAACAATGTAAAAAGGATGCAAGATGTTCAAAATTCTGAGAAAAATAGGGGTGAGCTATAGGTAGAGATGGGTAATATACAATATATACAAGAAACAAGAGGGAACAATAAAAGTTGACAACCAGGAATGAAATGCTCAGATTAAAAATGGTTTAAGACAGGGATGTAGTCTCTTTCCCCTACTGTTCAATCTGTACATAGAAGAAGCAGTGATGGAAATAACAGAAAGGTTCATGAGTGGAATTAAAAGGGTATCAATGATACGATTCGCTGATGACATTGCTATCCTAAGTGAAAGTGAAAAAGAATTACATGATCTGCTGAATGGAATGGAGAGTCAATGAGTACAGAATATGCATTGAGAGTAAATCGAAGAAAGACAAAAGTAATGAGAAATAGCAAGAAACTTAACATCAGGATTGATGGTCACGAAGTAGATAAAGTTAAGACATTCTGCTAGCTAGGTAGCAAAACTACCAGTGATGGACAGAGAAAGGAGAACATCAAAAGCAGACTAGCACTGGCAAAAAGAGCATTCTTGGCCAAGAGAAGTCAACTAGCATCAAACATAGGCCTTAATTTGAGGAAGAAATTTCTGAGAATTTGGAGCACAGAACTGTATGGCAGTGAAACATGGACTGTGGGAAAACTGGAACAGAAGAGCATTGAAGCATTTGAGATGTGGTGCTACAGACAAATGGTCAAAATTAGATGGACTGACAAGGTAATGAATGAGGAGGTTCTGCGCAGAATCAGAGACGAAATTAATATGTAAAAGACACTGGCAAGGAGAAGGGACAGGATGATGGGACATCTGGTAAGAGATCAGGGAATGATGTCCATGGCACTCGAGGGAGCTGTAGAGGGCAAAAACTGTAGAGGAAGACAATGATTGCAATGACTGGAATACATCCAGCACATAATTGAGGATGTAGGATGCAAGTGCTACTCTGAGAAGAAGAAATTCGTGGTGGGCTGCATCAAACCAGTCAGAAGATTGACGATTTTTTTTTTTTTTTTTTTTTTTTTTTTTTTTTTTTTTTTTTAAAAGGTCTTGATCAAGATAAGCTTATCTTGTACTACTGTAGAACCAGTAATTAGAAAGAGGGAGTGGCTACATACGAAAAACTAAGTCCCAGGCATTTCAGGTTAATGAGTATCGTGTTGAACAGCTCCTTGAATGCTGTGCTTCAATACTGGATCAGGACACACACAAGTTGTAGTACTAACAGTTTACAGGTGATCAGCAAGAAGTATCTTAAACTTCATAAAGCAGCCAGAGATAGTTTTACTAATGTTATGTTTGTGAATACTTTAATGTTGATTTCCTATCACAAAGTACTGACTGAGAGCACCTGGAGTTGTTGATGTCCAGCTTTGGACAATACTCCACAGTAAAATTTCATACAAAGATTGGAAGACATATAGTACAACAACCATTGATAATTTGTTTGGCAAACACTAAATGGTTTACCTAAAAATGATTGTCAAAAGAGAACAACTAAAAATACTGACAAGGTAGGTGCAGATCAGAAAAGAAACATACAGTAACACAGAATTGTAAACGATAACTCGACCACAGTATTTAGAGATAAACTATGGGAGGGACACTGGGGTTAAATTTATAAAACAGATGAGGCATCGAGATGCAAACTGCTGTAAATCCACTTTTTCTCAAAAATGAGTTGGTGCCACCATTTTGTTCTCTGTGCTGGCATCTATTGATTACGCTCTTAAAACACATACAAAACAGCTTTTTTCTGCCCTAAAATGTACCTCGAAAACCATATACAGATACAAAACTCTGTCTTTCCACTTCTGGTTGCAAAGCAAAATTGAGTGTATCCATTGTATGATAAAGAAGCAGAACTTGGTGTATCCTTAGCATGCGTCATTATTAAAAAGGTTTGAAGATGCAAAACTCGCTTTGTACACATTATGTATTTTGTCCAAATAATACAGCTTTCCCAGCTTATTACTTCATAAACTTTACTTTTGAGCCTATGGGTAGCAATTTGTCAGGTTTTCCCTACTGCAGACTAATGTGAAACAAAAAACAGTAGCACGCCAACTGTTACCTGGTCATATTGGCGCGTTTTTCTTGGCTTAGCTTGTTTGTGAGTGCATGGAGAGCATTTGTGGTATTGTTGTTGAATAAAATATGAAGAGTGTTTTATAATTTCCTCCATAATCATGGATGTTACTGATGGAAGAAATGTACAATCAGTTCCAAAAGGTAAAGGCCATAAAAATTGGCCAATCCTTCTGAGTGGAAAAGGAACAAAGCAAAACGCATGAGGTAAGATTTAGTCCTTAACCCTAGTATTTTGTGCTATTTCATTTACCAACATTTCTGTAAACAGTAAGTTACACTGTGATGTTTTAGTTTTATGTTAATATGAATTATGGTCATTTCACATGGCTGCAGTCAGGAACGATTTCCTTGAATCAACAGTGCATCATTGATTTTATAATCATTTGTTTAGGAAAATGTAGTGCAGCATATGAGTTTTTAGTGCATTATCCTAGCTTTATCCTTATTAGTCCTGTTCTTTGGTAGATATTCTGCAAGTGGGTTTCCAGTTCGTCCCCATAGCAAGCATGCAGCTTCATCAGTATACCAGTGTGCAATAGTATCAATGCAGGATATAAGGAGATCACATCAGGCCTTTTATGAATTTGCAGACAAAATTAAACAGGACGAGTTTATAATTATACACACATCAGTTGAATCTCCGAGGAGGCGTCGGATTGAAGCAGCAGATTCCAGGAAAAACATAAATACTTCAGTCAGATACTATTTGCCCCATCTGAAAGCAATAAACCAAACTCAGCAATTGCGTGTGTGCCAAAAGATGTTTACTACTGTTCTTGGCATATCAACAGTGAGAATACAAAGAGTCTGTAGACAGCACTTACAGACAGGAGAAGCTCCAATTGAGAGACGAGGTGGAGATCGAATGGCGAATATTTATTGAGGAAAATGAGGTGCGTTTAAGGAGTTTATTGAGAAGCTGAAACCAGTGCAGTTACACTACTGCCATGGAAAAAACATCAGTAGACTCTTTATGTCTAGTTATTGATTGCAAAGCTTTGGAAAATGTTTAATGCCGATCCAGAGAAAACTGTGGATAAAGTTACATACAAGTTTTTCAGATCAATTTTTGTATCTGATTATAATATCAGTTTAGCTTCCCCAGTAACCGACAGTTGCTCAGTGTGCATCAGTTTAGAACAATGAATAAAGCAATTAACCCGAACAACTGGAGATGAGGTGAAGAAACAAGAACTGACAACACAACTTGCTTTACACAAAGCTAAGGCAAATGCTTTTTATGATATACTGAAAGTTGAGGACAATGGTGAAATAACCCTGACATTTGACTGCCAGAAAAACCTTCCACTGCCTAAACTGCAAGATCAAAGTGCTTATTATACACGTCAAATGCAAGTGCATAATTTTACAATCTGTCAAGGACCATCTGGTTCACGGCTAAACAAGGAGAGCACATTTATGTACACATGGAAAGAAACAGACTTTGCAAAGTCTGAAATTGTGTCTTGTGTACATCACAGGTTAACATCTACAGACCTAACTGATATCCATACCATCCGACTGATGTGAGACAGTTGTGGAGGGCAAAACAAAAACCAGACGATGTTGGGTATGCTGTGCTATTGGCTAACACAAGAAGCTCCTGTCAATGTGAAACAAGTGAAGATATTCTATCCAATGGTTGGACACTCGTTTCTACCACCCGTCAGAATTTTTGGCCTAATAGAAAAGGTTCTCAGGTCTAAAGTCACAATTATGTCACCAAGTGAGTACAATGAAGTGTTTGAGGATCACGGAATAGTTTTGCAATTAGGAGTAGATATCAAAAAGCTGTGTTGGAAGGATGGCATTGCTGATGTCATTAAGCCACCTCGTCAATGGCACTTCAGATTTGCTCTGTAAAACGGGTTGTGATCACCACAAGTACACAGAGAAACGCAGTAGTAAAAGGCGAAGTGGCTTATAGAATGGACGCTGGTGAAGGGAGATGGATATGCAGACGAGGCAAAGCCTACTCATCCATGGAGCCAAATGTTATCAGAATTGGAAGAGCCTTAAAGGAAGCTAAAGTGAGGGATATTGATTTCCTGCTCAAAAAGCATTTCAGGCACACTTGGGAAGAAAATGAAGATTTTGCTTTCTACAAGAATGTAATCCATTGTCAGACAGCTGGGAACAATGCAGATGAAGATTCAATCTTTGAAATTCATTCAGAGGACAATGAGTTGCAGTGTAATGTAGAGGGGACAGGACAATAATTGAAAGCTTGTGACGTATTACCTACTTTCAAACTATTGTTTAATGCCACATACTTTGTATTAACCACTTTCAAACTATTGTTTGATGTCTCATACTTTGTTATCACATTCCGTTTTAGTCATTAAATCTTTTGTAACAGTATTAAGGTGTCTTTTTATTTTTATGTAATGATAATATATGCACATCGATCTCTACAGAAGCATAACTCTGTAGATCCCAGGGAACAGAGGCAAAACTTGGTAAATCCAAATTATTTTAGGTAATAACTAGCAAAATAAAAGCCGAAGATTTCAGGGATTGTCAGAAATGTACACCTTAGGTAAGCATAAATCTATGATGAAAAGGAATTTCGAATATCTGCCAAATGAAGTAAGAAAGAAGATTTTTGCATTTCCTGAAAAAAATGTTCTAGTGCACTCACTGCATTTTGCTTCTGGACACCTCAGATAGTGTAGGTAGAAAATTTAAACCCTTCTTAGATAGGTTCTTTCAGGACTTCGAGCCTTGTTTCTCCCTAAAACATATAACAGTAAAATCGAACAGAAGCAAGGATAAATGATATGTAACTCACTGTTTGAGCTACAAAAACAGAGATTTACCTAATCCAGAGGACAAGTTGTGGTCAAGAGCTGAGACTCCATCACCAGTATGTAAAATCCTACAATTATCATTTGTAGAACACAGTGCACTGCTGTGTAAAGGAAAACATGATTCTTAATGTTCCAAAAATATTTTTAGGGATGAATTAAATTTCTCACATGCTATGTGACCTTGAGAATTTTTTTTCATCCAGTAAATTTTCAATGAACAATGGGACTGAGTCAGCACTTATGTTTCTGCAAACCTCAAGGCTCAATCTTAGGGCCGATCATGTTATGATTTACCTGTCTATATCAGTGCCCAACCAGTCATGTTTGCTGATGATGCTTCAGGACTTATTGAAAAAGAAAATGTGAGGAAGTTCTGGATGCTGTAAAAAACACACTAAACAACCTATATACATGGTTTCAACAAAATAGTCTTAAACTTAATATTTCAAAGATCCCGTTTACTCAATTTAACACCAAACAATAAAAAATCAATGACATCAGTATCATACATAAAAATCAAATTATGGAAGAAGCACAGCCCATCGCATTCTTGTAACTAAACTTGGACAAAAATCTAAGCTGGCAAACACATGTAGATTATTTAACTACTAAATTAAACAGCCTTGCTTTTACAATGGATATGTTATCTGGTGTAACAGAAGACATAAACAGCAGTAAGGTGGTGTACCATAGTTAGTTTGAATCCATAATTAGGTACAGTTTAATTTGGGGGGAGTGGGGGGGATGTAATGAATCCTACTACTACATAAAAGAATAATTAGAAAAATGTGTACTGCTCACTCTTCAAGAACCTAAAAATATTACATATCCCTGCATTGTTCGTATTTGAGATTATCATCTTTATACACATTAATCCTGAGGTAACGAAAGAAAACCATTTCAAACATATGTAGAACAAAGAAAGTTTCATGCTTCCAACACGTCACCTAAAACTCTTCCAACAGACACACAAGTATATGGGAATGAAATTCTACAATAGACTTGAGGGTACAGATGTACCGAGCATGGAGATGGGTTCACTGAAGAGAAAATTGTATGATCTCCTTATTGAAAAATGCTACTATTCAATTGAGGAATTCGTGAATAATGAGGTGATCTTTTAAGCAGTGTGAGTATTTAATATCATAGTGTAGTGTATAATATTGTATGTGTAAAATAATGTCTGAAAATTTAGACATTAAGTACTGTACATTACGAGAAGAACAGTTTAATAATGTGTTCAACATAAACCTTTGCTGTTAAAATTAATGTTAAAAACTTATGTAACTATGTAAATTGTAAGCCAAAAATTGATGTGTCTCCTGAACAATATGATCAATTGATCTATAAAATGTGTGTTATGAGATGAATACAAATACAATACAATACAGTACCTGGCTGATCTTTCTTTCTTAGTGAAATCTCTTTCATGGGGATGATTTATTGCGATCATTTGACAATGATGGTTAGAAACCCTATCTATTATGTGGCTCACATCTATTTCATGAAAGATAGTAGGATTTATGTTTGAATTATCAGTCACTGCTGTAGGTAACACATTTGTGCCACCCATGATTACTGGTAATTAAACATCATCTGTCTCCCGCAGTATTTTATAAAATGTTTATCCCCTGAATGGAAGACAGGAACAGGAACATCTGTTTGGAAAAAATGGCATGGACAACAGCATGGGGAAGTGAAATAGATGATGTTATTCAATTTTTCTGTTGTTCGCTATGAATTGACCCCAGGTGGAGCCATTTTCTACCTAGAAGTCTCTGTATTGGTGTCCTCTGGTGCTAATGAGATAGTTTGATGATAACACATTCAGAAAAATTCGATTTTGCTGCATACCATTGTCCTTGTAAGGCAGACATTAGTGATTGAAAAGATTTTTCCAAGAATAATTTCACTTCACTGAAATCTCCATCCCCCTCACCAATCATTGTGCCCATTAATTTCAGTATCTTAAATTAAGACTGAAGGGACAACATTTTTTGATCTGCAAAGAAGCAATGGAAATGTGATGCAGTAGCTTCAGTTGCACTGTGTGACACAGAACTTGGTGAGTACAGTCATGGAAAGTCCTTGATGGAATATAAATAATAGGAGCAAAAAAGATAACAACTCATCTTTTAGCTGGGGTGTGTCCGCCCCGGTAGCTGAGTGGTCAGCGTGACAGACTGTCAATCCTAAGGGCCCGGGTTCGATTCCCGGCTGGGTCGGAAATTTTCTCCGCTCAGGGACTGGGTGTTGTGTTGTCCTAATCATCATCATTTCATCCTCATCGACGCGCAGGTCGCCGAAGTGGCGTCAAATCGAAAGACCTGCACCAGGCGAACGGTCTACCCGACGGGAGGCCCTAGCCACACGACATTTCCATTTTTTCAGCTGGGGTGTCAATTGGTCAATAGGCACATAAAAAAGTCTGAAAATGCAGTTAGGACAATGTCCTTCTTCATAGCTATCTGGTACAGAATGCATGCACACCCATCTGTATAGCTACATTGTCCTGTGTGTGTGTGTGTGTGTGTGTGTGTGTGTGTGTGTGTGTTTGTGTGTGTAAAAGCTGGTGGTTTCCCTCATCCTTTTATTTGTTTTTTCTCTGGGTTAATATTCAGCCCTATAAATTGCTCAGCATCCAAAACAGAGATTTTCTTATGTCAGCAACCCCAATCTCAGGTACATGCAAATTATTAAACACTCTTATACAAGTCTGATACAGAAGGTATCACACCAGACCATGAGACAAGCCAGATCGGGTATGCTAGAATAAGACAACTGAATGACCTGGAGGAAAGGAAGGGAGATTTCACTGCAAGATGAGGAAGCGAGTCAGCTGTTATGTGCTGAAGCAACCACCCCTGCTCTTACCTGAGAAACTTACAGAAGTCACAGTGGAATTACACTCAGTGGCCAAAAGACATATAAAAGCACTGGATGTTATGTTTGGCTGTAGGCCGCTGATGCCTGAGCGGGGCATTTGTCTCCTACATTCCTGAAAGATATGGGTTTCTGATGCTCCTCATTCAAACTGGTAGAAATCTGACTCACCACAGCCCATTGATTGCCCTCTACTGCTCTGTGGAGGTGACATGATATCCATCCATCATACATTTATGGTCACTTTGTGTGGTGGTTTATGGTGCCCAGCAATATTCTCTCTGACACAGACCTTAGAAACTCAAATTCTTATGTAACCTCCAATATTCTACAACCAGGCATCTATCAATTGATTGTCACCCCAAAGTTCACTGGTAATAATAATAATAATAATAATAATAATAATAATAATCTTTATTTTCCCTCAATAACTTTAGTGTCTGCTCTGATAGCTGAATGGTCAGCATGACGGACTGCCGTCCTACGGGGCCCAGGTTCGATTCCCGGCTGAGTCGGGGATTTTCTCTGCTCAGGGACTGGGTGTTGCGTTGTCTTTATCATCATTTCATCCCCATCCGGCACACAGGTTGCCCAATGTGACATTGAATGTAATAAGACCTGCACCAAGGCGGCCGGACCTGCCCCTTAAGGGGCCTCCCGGCCAATGACGCCAAACGCTCATATCCAATAACTTTAGTCCTGGACATCATCAGTTTTGTACATTTATACTAATAATAAAACTTTAAAATTGCCTTGTCTGTCTGTTTGAACATCTCCAGAATTACTAACATTTTAATCTCCAATACTGCTAGATGAATTTTCATGGGGTTTTTACAGGTAACTTGGGAATAGCTTGGGGCAATGTATAGGCTTATTTAATCAAAATCAGATCACAACAACAACAAAAAATATTGTAATTTAAAGTTTTATCTCACTTGAAAAATGTAATAAGACAGAGGAAAACAAACTTACACTTCTAAAAAGCTGGAATGAGATTTTCACTCTGCAGAGGAGTGTGCGCTGATATGGAACTTCTTGGCAGATTAAAGCTGTGTGCCAGACTGAGACTCGAACTCAGGACCTTTGTCTTTGGAGGGCAAGTGCTCTACTGTCTGATCTAGCCAAGCACGACTCACGTCCCATCCTTATAGCTTCAATTCTGCCAGTACCTCATCTCCTACCTTCCAAACTTCACAGAAGCTCTCCTGCATACCTTGCAGAACTAGCACTCCTGGAAGAAAGGATGTTGCGGATATATGGCTTGGCCACAGCCCGGGGGTTTGTTTCCAGAACCTTTGCAAAGGTCCCAAGTTCGAGTCTCAGTCTGGCACACACTTTTAATCTGCCAGGAATTTTCAAAAAAGCTGTTTACTTGTTGACATTTGAACTGTATAATATCTGTGACAATGCTTTCATTGTTTGATGTGTTTCTGAAACTCTGGTACATAATAGTGTTGGATAATAAAACACACCATAGACACAGAGTACAAAAAGTAAGTAAGACACAAAACATATATCTATACATGGCCATACACTACAAAGTGACAAACCGAACTGCTCAGACAGAGTGAGGCTGCCTCATCACGATACTGTAGCTCCCAAAGAACCCCCCCCCCCTCTTTCCCTTGGTAGTGTGGAGCACAGTGCCAAGCTGATGGTAGGGAGGCGGAAAGGGTGTATTACAGCAAACAGTAGGTGTATGCAGTGAGGCACTGAGTTCTTAATCATGGTGATGTGCAGGCATGCAAATGGTGCCCCCTGCATGAGAAAGCTTGGTGGCTGGCAGGGAAGAGTGAGTGTCAGTCCAAGTGTCACAGCCACATGACACTGGGGAGAGCTCGCAGATTGGGAGCGGCAAGCATGACATGGTGATGGTGAGATGGCCATTGTAGCTGAAGCAAACAGACAGGATTGAAGCAGCTACATCTGTGGGTACCGGGAATGTCTCACAAAAGTGGTGTTCGCGTGTTGTTTGAAGCCTTGCAGCCTGTGTGTGTCCCTTTGATAATTAGATCAGCACTGGCGACAGTGAGATGGAGATCCTTAGGGTGGAAACAGTGCACATCCAGGCACCATTTGGAGGGGCTGATGCATCAAAAGAAGGGTGGAGCATTAGGTGAGAATGATGCAGTAGGTGCTGAAGTGTCAGTAGCTGTTAGGTCATTGCTGAGTGTCCAGGCCAGTTTGAGTTTGCTAACGGAGACAGCGTCAGGCTTGCCACGCAGCAAGATATCGAACATGTGAGCTCTGCGATGAAGCACTTTGTGGGGGACTGAGTAAGGGGGTTGAAGGGCTGCACATACTGTGTCATTGCAAAGTATGATAAACTGGCAGTCTGCAAGCTCCTTCAACAGGAAGGTTTTCAGAGTAGAGTGAGGGGAGGGAGGAGCCATTGACAGTTACGTGCAGCAGTGCCAAAGCATGATGGTACCAGCAGTGGCACAGCAGTGCATGCATGGTATCCAGCGCAGAGGGAGCAAAAGTGGTGAGAGTGTCTCTTTTGTTAACACTCAGGGTACTGACCATGTTGCCTGCAATGAGTCAGCATTGCGTGGGGTCGAAAGTGCTTGATGGTGATTGAAGGGAGGTGACTGGGTCCATGGCAGTACTGTGTTGCAACTGGCACAATTATTGGTGGCTCTGTTGATTTGTTGTCCATATTGACTAAGTGCAGAAATTTTATCAGTCAGACAACGATGGGTGTACAGCGGTTGAAGTTTACTTGCTACTGTCGTCAATTGAATTAGTGTAGTGAGTTTAACCATCCAAAACTTCAAAAAATGGTTCAAATGGCTCTGAGCACTATAGGACTCAACTGCTGAGGTCATTAGTCCCCTAGAGCTTAGAACTAGTTAAACCTAACTAACCTAAGGACATCACAAACATCCATGCCCGAGGCAGGATTCGAACCTGCGACCGTAGCGGTCTTGCGGTTCCAGACTGCAGCGCCTTTAACCGCACGGCCACTTCGGCCGGCTCCAAAACTTCCTCATCACACATGAGATGTGGGTCAATCTTTATGCAGAAGCACCACTACATTTGGGATGGAGTTATGTCTCATAAATGTCCAACATACAATACATAATGCAGCTGCTCCTTGGTGGTGCATGTCAAGTGCCATAGGAGCATAGTTTTAACTTTCAGGTACTTATCACTTGAAGTGGGTGCAAGAATGATGTCGTTGACGATATCTGCTTGGTTACCCAGGTTTCTGAGTAAGGCGATGTATATCATACTGTCGGTGATGATAGCATTTGCTGCAAAGATACTTTCCTGAATAGCAAACCAAAGCTGAGGGTTATCAGTGTTAAACAGCAGAAGCTTGAGATGTGATGCCATGTGTTGTTCTCCTCGACTGGGTAGCAGCAGCAAGGCTCTCCAGCCTGGATGTGCGTGTGGTAAATCTTGACGTACAGTTGATATAGTGGCTAGTAATGCAGACAGCTGCACGAAACATGGACGAAATGACAGGTTGTGTGGTGTGGTTGGAAGACGATGCAATGCAAGGCAAGCGAACATGAGTACGATGCAGGTGAATGAAAACATGGCGGGTTTGGAAGGTTAATCACATCGAGCTGATATGAAGTTTATGTGGAGCTGCAGAAGTCACACCACAATCAGGTTTTGTAGCATTGCCAATAAGAGGGTTGTCTACTGTCTACCATTGTTGTGTAATCATGTTCGTCAGCAAAACACTAGTATGTGGAGTGTCACTGTCACTTTTTATCACTCATGAAGTGCAAGACACACTGTTAGGAAAGAACACGGAACAGCAAAATGATTTGTGAGGTTCATAACACAATGAGTGCCAGAAGACCGTATTGTTGGAACAGAATAAACTAATTTACATGAATCAACAGCACACAGTAGTCAGGTCCCCAACTGCGGAACTCCGGTACATAATAGTGTTAGATAATAAAGCACACCATAGATACAGATTACGCTACAAAGACACAGACTGAACTGCTCAATCAGAGACAGTCTGCCTCAACACTCTAACTGGTCATTGATTTTGTAGATAGACTGTGGGGAAGAGGGTGTGGGTGCAGGATGACTGAAGTTAGGGGCCTGGGAAAGGGTAGAAGTTCATGTGCAGCAAGGGGTTAGCAGAGATTGAGACTAGGATGGTTGCAGGAACAAAGGATGTGTTGCAGAAATAACTCTGATCTACAGAGTTCAGAATGACTGGTGCTGGGAAAAGGATCTGCAGGGCATGCTTTGTGAAGCAGCCATTGAAATCAAGCTTTTTGTGATCAGCAGCATGCTCCTTTACAGGGTGGTCAGCTCTGCTCTTGCCCACAGTTCGGCAATGGACATTTATTCAGATTGACATTTGGTTGGTGGCCATTCCCACAAAAAATGTTGCACAGAAATTTTAGTAGATGTGGTATATGACAAGGCTGCTTTCACAACTGGCCTTGCCTCTGATGAGATATAATAAGCCTGTAATGGGGCTGGAGTAAGATGTGGTCTGTGGGTGAATTAGAAAGGTCTTCCACAGGGATATGCCCCATGTGGCAAAGGGTTGGAAGTGGATGTGGTATGGAGAGAGATGCACCAGGATATGCATAGATTGGGTGGGCAGCAGAAAATCACATTAACAGTGGTAGGAAGGATTGTAGGTAGGAATTTCCTCTGTTCTGGGCACAATGACAGATAATCAAAGTCCTGGTCGAGGATATGGTTCAATTGTTCCAGTCTGGGATTATACTGGGTGATGTAGGAGTTGATCCTTTGCAGCTGGTTCTTGGAGATGATAGGAGGAGTAGGGGCGTGTGAGGACATGGTACAGGAAATCTGTCTGTGGACTACATTTTGGGGATAGTGAATGTATATGAAAGACTTAGCAAGACCTTCACCATACCGGGCAAGGGAATTCTCATCACCAAAAACGTGCTGTCCACATGTAGGCAGGCTATATGGAGGTAATTTTTTGGTGTGGAAGGGATGACAGCAGTTGAAATGCAGGTTAATGGGCTAGATATGGACAGAAATATGGATGAAGCAAATGATTAGTGGGCTTGGTATGGACATAAATATGGATGAAGCAATCAGAGAGATGAAAGTCAACATCCAAGAAGGTAATGAAGATATCACTGAGGGACATCAACTAGTGAAGGGATTTAGGTTTTGTGAGGCTAGGAACATTTATTCCAGATGACTCACAAACAGATTGACATAAGAGGGTGCAGTGCAAATGCCTGTGATTGTGCCTTGGATTTTTTTGTGTATCTTCCCCTCAAAGGGGAAGTAGTTATGTATGAGGATGTAACTGGTAAAAATCAAACCTTGGAAAGTCCAGGTTTGAATATCAACAATAGTATGAATAGGATAGATTTTTTCTCACCAGCATCCTTCCCACTGCCCTTAAAATGGTATTCTGCCACCCATCCAGTCTACTCAGTATTGTGGTTCACCCCTCCTTATACAGCATCCACTCCCAGCCAATTGCCACATGAGTCATATCCCTGTGGAAGACCTGACTATTTCACCCACAGGGTACATCCTATTCCAGGGTGGTCAACTCTTCTCTTGCCAGCCACTCTGGCCAGAATGCAACTGAAATGCAGCTGGGCACAACAATCCAGAATAGGGCATGGAAAGGGGAGGAGGAATAGTAGGGTATGGGTGGATGAAGAGGGAACAGTGCTGCTTGGTGGAGCATGCTTGAACTAGAGGTGGTAGGACATGGCTGCTGGGCACTGTATTGGGAGTCTGTGATGGAGGGAGAGGGGGAAAACAGGGATGGAAAGAAGATGAACAAAGAAGGGGGAAAGACTGGTGCGTGCAGCACCAGACAGCAGCACACAATGAGTGTGAGGGGAGGCAAATTGTGAGGAGGTGACAAGACAGTGGAGATGGGAAAACTTGCATGGAGGGTGTGGGGTCAGTACATTACTGCAGGTTGAAGGTGGGATGATTTCAGGAGTGGAGATTGTGTCATAAGGGTAACTCCTGTCTGCACAGTGCAAAAAAGCGTGTCATGTAGTGGAGGATCCAGATGGCCCAGGTTGTGAAGCAGCTTTTTAAATCAAGCGTGTTGTGTTCAGCTGCATGCTGTGCCACAGTGTGGTCCACTTTGCTTTTGGCCACAGTTTGGCAGTGGCCATTCACCCTGGTGGGTAGCTAGTTGATATTCATACCAATATAAAAGACTGTTCTGTGCTCATACATAGCAAACTGTGCCTAGTACATGTCCACTGCAGCACTCGGGGGCCACAGCACAGTTGTGACACCTGAGGATGGGCTTATGAGAGACCGAAACCGGTCGTGATAATGCAACAAATTTACAACTGAAGTGGTATTTTCAACCTCTAACAATATAAAAGAATGAGCAATGATTGCAGCAGAGCTGGTATGATATGGCTGCTTTCATGGGTGGCCCGGCCTCTGATGGGGTAGGATAAGCCTGTCACAGGACTGGAATAGGAAGTGCTGGGTGGGTGGATTGGGCAGGTTTTGCACCTCGATCTTCCACATTATATGGCACAGGAGATCTGTTAGTGGACTATGTATGTATGTCTATGAAGACCTATGTGAGACCTTCAGCATACCAGGCAAGAGGGAGAATGTGTTGGGGTTGTGAAGGAATTGGGATAGGGTGTCTTGATCCTAGGTCCAGATCATGAGGATATCACCAATGAACCTGAACCAGACTGGGGTTCGGGGGCTAGAAAGATTTCCACTCAGCAGCACATAAACAGGTTGGCGTAGGAGGATGCTGTGCAGGTGCTCATGGCTGTGCCACAGATTTGTTTGTATACCTTCTCTTCAAAGCAGAAGTAGTTGGGTGTTAGGACATAGTTACTAAGGTGTATGAGGAATGAGGTAGTGGATGTGAAGTTTGAAATATGTTGGGACAGGTAGTGTTTCAGTAGTGGCAAGATCACGGCCTTGAGGAATGTCGGTATATAAGGAACTGTGATGAGTAGGGATCCAGGAGCTAAAGAGATGTTGGTGAAGAGTCAGTGAATAGGTGGTTGGTTACTTTGATATGGGAGGCTAGATTTTGGGCAACAGACTGGAGGTGTTGTCAATGAGTACTGAAATTCTTTCAGTGGGAGCATAATAACCAGCTACAATGGAGTATCAGGGATTGTTGAGTTTGTGGATTTTGGGGAGCATGTAGAAGGCGGGTGTGTGGGATGAGGAGGGCAATGAATACAGGGTTTAGGTTCTGGGAAGGGCGTAAGACTTTAAGCAGGGATTGGACATTATGTTGGGCATCTGAGGTGAGTTGACTACAGCAGAATTCATAGGTGAAGGATCAGGCAATTGGCAGAGGTCTTCCATCAGGTAGTCACTGTGATTCATGATGATAATGATGTAACCTTTTGTCTGCAGGCAGGACGATTAGGTCAGGATCTGTTTTGAGGCTGGGTATGTCTGTCCTTTCTTCTGCTGAAAGTTTGGTGTTCTTAAGAAGGGACCTGGGGAAGGATGGTGAGGCCAAACTGGGAGTAAGGGTGACTAGGGCTGATTTGGTGGGTGGGAGGCAGGTATGGAGGGTCATGGTTGGATAGTGGTATGAACTGGGAGAGGCAAGGTTCATTGTTGGGATTAGGTTGGCTTTGGACACAGGGATTGGTAGCAAAGAAGTGACTGGGAGGAGAGCAGGTCTTTGAAATGTCCAACATTATTAAATTTGGGTGTAGGGCTGAGGGCAAGGCCTTTGGAGGGGACTGAAGCTTCTGCGAGGCTGATGATTTTGGTGGAAAGGTTAAGAGCAGTGCTGTGGGATTGTTTTGGGTCTGGATTTAGAGGATAGTGGAGGGTTGGAAGGTAGTTTTGGGTGATGTGGTAAGTTGAAAAGGTCAGGTAGGCAGGGTTTGGGCGCTATGAGAGATTGATAAGGAGGAAAACTGTGGGTAGGATATGTGTTGCATAGTTGTGCCCCAAGGCAGCAATATGATGTCAGCAGGAGTGGTATCCAGAACACTCTTCAAGCTGCTGGAGTGCAAGGGATTCAGTTTCAGAGATGTGATGTACGTAGTAGGGATTGCATAGTAGCAGTGTCTCACAGAGGGAGCAGTGATGGTTTTGGAAAACCTGTGCCAGGGAGATGTGTTTTTACAGTACCAGGTTTGTGAGGACAGGGACTGGTGGTATCAGAAAAGGTGAATGTCATTGTAAAAGGAGGGGTGAGATCCAGAGAAAGAAATTTTTATGGTTAGGCCATTGGTGAGGGTTCTGTGGTTTAGGCAGTATTTAAGGAACAGGATATGGCATGGTCTGGCTTCCAGGATGAATGGCCATTGCCAAATTGAGCCAAAGAGCAAACTGGACTACCCTGTAGCACAACATGCAGATGAGCATAAGACACTTGATTTCAATGGCTGCTTCACAGCCTGAGCCATCTGGCTCCTCCCTTTCACCACTAGCTTTTCTTAAATCTGCAGATGAGAGTTATCCCTAAAATACATTCTCTGCTCCCGAAATCATCTCGGCCTCAACCTACTGTCCCACACTCTCCATCCATCTGTTTATGGCCCATCTATCCTGTCACTGCCTCACAATTTGCCTCCCCTCACCCTCATTGTGCACTGATTTCTGCCTGAGCAGCCACCAATCTTTTCCCCTTCTCTTCTCCTCTCCCATCCGCCCCTCTCCCTCCACCACAGCCTACTAATGCAAGTATCTTAAGCTCTGCATAACTACTGCACTGGACATCCACTTGGACCTGCTTGCTGCATTCAAACCTCGACCTTCCCCTACAATAACCCTCTACACTTCTCCTTCCCACCATTACCAAATTCTCGTTTGGGAACACAGTTTGCTTAAGAACACAGGTAGAGTACCCAGTTAGTGAATTATACTTAATGAAATAGTCCTTACAGGATTAATATTTTTTCTTATACTGGCAATTATTCCAACTGCTCTCTTATAGAGTCTGAATACCCTATCCATGTAGAGTGGAGGCAACCTACCCCAAACTCAAACCAATATTCTAGATACGAGAGGGTGAATCCATAGTAGATATGTTGTCTTTGGACTGTGTAAGGTAACAGGGAATAATATGGAACTCTTTCAAGTATGTGAGGTAACAGGGGATAATATGGCACTCTTTCAAGTAATTTAAAATTTAAAGCACAGCAGCAGAGATAATATGCTGGGCAAAATAGACTGGAAAATACTTGTTTTGTGTTTTGATGGAAGTTGTAGTTCCATTGGATAGTGTTTTGGTTTTCTTTTAATTGCAATGAATTATATAAGTGTGGTGATAATTTGTAAAATTATATAATGTATTTAGATTTAAGTATTTAATTATTATAAAATATTGTAAACGAATTGTGGCCATGTTTAGTGATTATTTTGACTACTGTGGTGTCATGTGACCCGACTCAGGACTGTGGATATGAGCGGGAAAATCGTGGTCTTTTGTCATTGGCTGTTGTGGTGGCGAGTTGGGAGCGGCAAAGTGCCGCGAGTGCAAGCATGGACGCCAGGGTATGCGAAGGAACAAAGTGAAAGTGTGTGGGTGTGAGACAAACAGTGTACGAATTGCACCGATTATTATTTGTGAACTTAAAAATGCATAGCCACAACGTTAAAGTGTTTCTTTTGAATAAATAAGTTTCAATCTGAACGTGTATAGTTCAATTCACTGCTCTTCAAAAGCCAGCCAATATCAGACTCAATAATAGGGGCGCAAATGCAACCGTTTACTACCAACCCCCTTTACAGATGAGCCACGTGAAAAATAGGTAGTAAACGAGCCCGAGTTCAGTTGCAATTGGGGGCTCAGCCGGGATAGGACTTTCTTCCATATTCCATAGTATTTCGGAATCGAATGTCCGTCTGATGTTAGGCTTTTGAACAGTCAGTGTGGGGGCTCTGAGCTAAATTGGTGCATTAGCAGTACTGGAGTGTTTGTGCTGGACAAGGTACGCGCTGCCCCGTGGTTATGCCGATATAAGGCCACCACGATTGTGAAGCAGTCAGTTACGCAGTCTGATGAGTCGACCACATGTTGCCGCGGGTAAAACCGCCGTGCTTGCCGTGTCCACGTGTTGCCGTGGGTAAAACCGCCGTGCTTGCCATGTCCACGTGTTGCCGCGGGTAAAACAGTCGTCTGTGCCGCGATACGTGCTGCTGCGAGAAGAAACCGTCGTCCGTGCCACGTCCATGTGTTGCTACGGGTAAAGCAGTCGAAGCTGTATCCACGTGCTGCCGACGATCAACGCCGTCGTCCGTGCCACCGACCAACACGACTACATGCTGCCAGGGGCCTACGCAACGTGTTCTCGCTCCTGGTTGAGTTTGCTGTGTGTCCACGGCGCCGATTACGATTCATTGCATAGCTGTGCTGTGGAGCTCACTGCAGACGTCGCATCACACGGGGATATAAAAGATAAGTACAGCCAGCAGCTACATTGCAAAATTGTGTCCTTTCATTAGCCATGGCCGATGAGACGCGTGAATCTCAAAGTGAAGGCGAATCAGTGGATGTTAAGAGTACCTGTAGTAGCCCTAGCATGCCAAAAGAAATAGGCTGGGTACCAGGAAGTGACCTCAGCACATTTTTTGTAAAACTTACTAGTAAATTAGGAGAAATAGACTCGAAAATAGGGAATATAAAAACTGCAATAGTTGGAGAAATGGATTCGAAAATAGGGGATATGGAATTAAGGCTTAGTGATAAAATAAAGACAGTGAGTGAAAAATTTGATCAGCTAGATCTCAAATTCACTCAAATTACAGATAAAGTTGAAAACACAGTTAAAATTGTTGAGGGAATTATCGAGAGAGTTGATGAGGTTGAAAGAGGCCTAGTAGCCAAGGTGGACACTGTGCAAAGTAATCTTGTGGGGCAGATTCAGGTACAGGAACAGAAATGCACATTGTTTCAAAGACAAACAGAGGCAGACATTGAATCCATTAAGGCAGGAGTGCTGGATTGCCATAAGGGAATTACTGACAATAAGAAGGAATTAGAAGGGGAAATAAATGTCTTGAGGGAAACAGTTAATACTGTGGCAGCAGGGAATGGAAATTTATTGTTGGGATATCTTCTGGGGCATGGATTTCAGTCAAAACCATTTAATGGGGAGAATAAATACCATGCAGTTGACTTTCTAGCTGTGTGTAAGGATAACTTTGTGACAGGGATGAGTGAGCAGGCAAAAATTAAATATGTTAAGAGGCAGTTGGAAGGGGGTGCTCAAACATGGGCAAACCAAAATGATGATAAATTTTGTGATTTTAAAACCTTCGAAAACCTGTTCTTGAACAAATACTGGAGCCAAGCAAAACAATTAAGATTGCAAAACGATTTTTTGAATGGATCCAGTTACAAGAGTGGAAAGGAAAGTATGAGAGAGTTCTGTGTTAGAGAACTGAATAAATTAAATCATCTGGATAGGCCACTGGGCATATTAACAGAAATATCTACACTAAAGAGAAGATTACCAGAGCATTTGCAATGGGATTTGATTCACAGTGCAACAGATTCAGTGGAAGAATTTCTTAATTTTGTGGATAATATGGACAGGGCATTGTGTTACAGACCTAAATACATGGAACATAGAGAGAGTGGAAGGTATCATGAAAGGGGAAACAGTATTAATTATGAATACAGTAATAACCATAACAGGTGGAGAGAAGATAGAAGTGATCAGAATAATCAGGATAGAGATTGGAGAAGCAAGCCACAAAGGTATAACAGAAATTTTGGAGGGAGAAGAGACAATTTTGATCAGATGAGGAGTGATAGAGAAGGTATGAGAGTAGGAATGCCGGATGCAAATGGACAGGGTAGGCAATCAAAAAACTAATTGATGCCTCACTTAAGGTCCGCAGGGGGGCTTGTAATTATGTGAACAGGGCCAGACAAGGACATGATGGGATGAGTAATAAAGTCAGCAAGGAAAATAGGGAAATTGGGATATGTTATATGGATGCTGTCTTAGGAAATGAAAATATATGGGGGGTTTTTAACAATTATAGAAATACAGATAAAAGGTATAAGAGGAAAAAAGGGAACAAGGCTAATATCAGCAATGAACAGTGTGAGTTTTACATTGATGACATGTTTAAAAGGGAAGAGAAATTACAAGCAGAGGAGGACAATATTGGTTTGTGTGCAGCAAAATTCATTGAAAGATCAGAGACAGAGGTAGTTTCATCAAAAGGGGGAACAGAAGTGGATATGGAATTAAGGGGCATTGTTCACAGTAATAATGGGTGTGATGAATGGGTAGAGATGTCTATTGGAAATAGTATGGAGAATTGTGGAAAAGGTGAGGAGAGGGTTATTCAGTGTGATGTAAAGGCTAATATGAGTGGTGTATTTGACAATGTGGAAAATGCTGGCAAATTACCTACTGATAAGGTTACTGTGCTTGTGGGTGCAGGTGTTAACTGTGGTAGTGATAATGACTTCAGTGTGGATATGGAAATGCGTAATGATATGGAGAATGTTGCTGTAGGTTGCCCAGAAGATAAAATTGAAACCTATGTTTTCTTAACTGATGATGCAAGCCTCAATGATGTTAATTGTGGATGGTTAGGAAAGGAGGAGGCTGATTATGATTTGAGTGATTGGGTGTCCTATGCAAAATTACATAAAGCTTTGATGCCTGAAGAATGGGGTAAAATAAAATTTAAAATTGCCAGAAAATTGGAAGAATTAAGTGAAGAAGTGAATGTTGAATTTGCTATTAAGGATCTGTTTGAAGGGGATACTGATGTATGTTTTGGAGAAAGACCTAAAGATATTTGCATTATGCAAGAGGAAAGCAGGAGTGAAGTAGAAAGAGATTTATTACAGGAATCAAGGCTGAACAGAATAGAAATAGAGGTGATACAGCCAATAATTGATATCAGTGTGGGAGGCGTTGCAGATATAGCATAATTAGACTCTGGCTCAAGTTTATCTGCAATCTCTGACTCTTTCTGGCAGCAAATTAAAGGTTTAGGATTAATAGAATTACCAGTTACAGGAGTCAAAATTAAGACAGCAACTGGGACATGTAGCAAGCCCATCAGCAGGGAAGTATTACTGGAATTTAATAGTAATGAGTATTGTTTTGATATTAGTTGCTTTGTGGTGAAGGGTTTGGCATTGAATGTAATTTTGGGTATGGACTTCTTGTACAAGTATGACTGTAGCATTTTTGTAAAGGACAGAGTGGTAGAATTTGATGCTGGTGGAAATAGACGAAGAATAAAATTTAAAGGGGAATTAAAAGGAGGTGAGACAATTACTCATTTACAAAGGATAGAAGCCTTGTTGAGTCATACAGGAACTGAAACCCGCTGTACATATAGTCTACTTCTGTATAAATGTGTGGAGAATATAGGAGGGAGGAAATCTGCAAATAGTTTGTTAAAGAAAAATAGTTGAGATTTTATTAAAATTTCTAATGTATCTGTGGCACCTGGAGTTGATACTGGTGTGTGGGGGTAGGATTGTTGCTGGGACAGTCATGTAGGGCAATCACTAAATATGCTAATTGTAGAGGCATATGGGAAATAATTAACTTGCTTATTATAAGATGTTCATGAGGAAAGTGAGGGAAAGAACACTAATGGCTAAGTGGATGCTAGTAAAAGTTTATGACCTTGGTGAGTTTGTTTGCCATTGATGATTGAATCTAGGTAGCCATGGAAATGTCATAAAAGAATGGGTTTCAAGATATTGCCAAATATTATGTGAAAATTTATATAGGAATTCATTTAAAAAAATTGTGTGTATTTATGTACAGTGATATAGCTGTATGGATGCTTAAAAAAAAAAAAAATAAGAATCTGTATCTGGGAATAAATTCTCTTGGTGCGGGGGGTAGAAGTGTCGGAGCTCCTGATCTGGGAACATTTGAAGGGTGAAATAGAATATATTTAACTATGCCATGTTTGTGTTTGATTTGTGTGCATGTTTGTCATTTGTACAAACCTCAATAAGAACTGATCAGTGAAAACAGGATGTTCCAGGGAGGATTTGGATAGCCTGATTCCTGGGAAATGTGGGTCTGCATGTCTAGGCAAGATTTATGAGAATTTGATTAAATTTTGATAGGATGGCTTGGCTAATGAGAGGAAGCACAGTGCTGCTGGCTGACAAGTTTGGAAAGACTGTATTCCAATGCATAAACCTGTGAACACAAGGATCTGGTTACAACAACTTCGTGCAACTTACAGAAACAACTGTGTAAAAAGTGGAAGTGTTAATGTGCAGTGAGTGTGCAACCTACATATAGACTAACATGGGCATTTATTTTGCCTGCCCAAGCAGACTCAATAGAATACTATCTAATTGTATATTTGAGTTGGATACATTGTTGGATTATGTATATATGTTTTCTAATGACAGTACTTACACTGATTAACTCACCACTATAACACTGTTCTACATGTTTTGGTGCCATTATAGTTATAATTAAAATGTTTAATATATAAAGTAATATGGGTTCACTCCATTTGGTGCTACTTCATGTTGCCGTTACTGAGGTAATGTCTCCATGAAGTGGGGGTATGTAAGGTAACGGGATAATATGGAACTCTTTCAAGTATGTGAGGTAACAGGGGATAATATGGCACTCTTTCAAGTAATTTAAAATTTAAAGCACAGCAGCAGAGATAATATGCTGGGCAAAATAGACCGGAAAATACTTGTTTTGTGTTTTGATGGAAGTTGTAGTTCCGTTGGATAGTGTTTTGGTTTCCTATTAATTGCAACGAATTATATAAGTGTGGTGATAATTTGTAAAATTATATAATGTATTTAGATTTAAGTATTTAAATATTATAAAATATTGTAAACGAATTGTGGCCATGTTTAGCGATTATTTTGACTACTGTGGTGTCATGTGACCCGACTCAGGACTGTGGATATGAGCGGGAAAATCGTGGTCTTTTGTCATTGGCTGTTGTGGTGGCGAGTTGGGAGCGGCAAAGTGCCGCGAGTGCAAGCATGGACGCCAGGGTATGCGAAGGAACAAAGTGAAAGTGTGTGGGTGTGAGACAAACAGTGTACGAATTGCACCGATTATTATTTGTGAACTTAAAAATGCATGGCCACAACGTTAAAGTGTTTCTTTTGAATAAATAAGTTTCAATCTGAACGTGTATAGTTCAATTCACTGCTCTTCAAAAGCCAGCCAATATCAGACTCAATAATAGGGGCGCAAATGCAACCGTTTACTACTAACCCCCTTTACAGATGAGCCACGTGAAAAATAGGTAGTAAACGAGCCCGAGTTCAGTTGCAACTGGAGGTGTTAGTATGGTTGTCAGACACTTTAATCAATAAGTGTTGCAGCATGTATTTTTTACTCGTGTAACTGTGATGTTTTTTCCATGTAAAATTCCTCATCCCTCACAGTGCCTAGAAATTTATGTTTGTCAGATTTTTTAACTAATGACAGCTGTTCAGAATTCTAGCCCACTAGAGTTGGATTACAACTTAACATAAACTCCAAAACATCTTTCTCACTCTTATTCAGTGTAATAATTCATAATAAAATATTCTGTGAATAGACCAAAATTCTCTTAATTGTTTTGTACTGATAACTGTTCAGTATAGCCCCAGCTAATAAAAGATGTAGCATCACCATAGTACACTAATCTCGAGTGTTATTGCCATGTTCATTACAGATTTTCTGGACCATACTGTGGAAAAAATTCTACTGAATTAGATGTCTGTGTGCATCATTCAGATCTGTAAGGAAGTACAGAGATCAGAGCACCAATTCATTCACAGCCTGCCTTCCTAAGGAGACACGGGGAAAAAGTTTTCAAGGAAAGAATCACCAATGAAAAATTTAATGCATTTTAAGTACTTTATCCTTTTGAGCTATGTTTCCCTCTTAAAAATAAACAAATCTTACACAGGGAATTCAGGTATCCCTCAAGAGAAAAAGATTACTTTATGGAAACATCAAAGCATACAGAAATCAGGCCTAACTTAAATGTTACAAACAGGTTCTACCCAAAACCATTAGAAATGATACTAGAGATTGTAAATACCACTTCAGTTGTAAATTTCCTTTATTATCATGATCTGTTTCTGGCTCTAAGCCCATCCTCAGGTGTCGCAACTGTCCTGTGGCCCCCGAGTGCCGCGGTGGACGTGTACTAGATGCGGTGTGCTACCTATGAAAAAATTGTTGTGACGTTTGTAAAAGCCATTAGTTGCAAAAATACAATAAATAAACAAGGGTAACACAAGATGTTGTTAGAAAAGAATTACGAAAAATGCATACAGAGCATCACAACACCAAAATCATAAAATTTGCAGAGAGAATAATAGACCCATATACCTACATAGTAATAGATAAATTTTTCACAGAAGTAGCTGGGGAAATATTGTGCCTATTGGAAGAAAGAGAGGTATTAAATGTTATCAGTGAACTCAAATCAAAATTATCATCTGGCACTGATAACATTACTAATTTTATTTTAAACAGGTGTATGATAAAAATATCCAAACCCTTTTTTGATATTTGTAATTCTTCTTTGTCTTCAGAAATTTTGCCTGAAAAATTGATGGTAGCAAAAGCAAGGCCAATATTCAAGAAGGGAGATAAGACAAATGTTAAGTATTGTACACCAATCTTGTTGTTAACTGCCTTCTCTAAAATATTACAAAAAAATTATAAAAGATGTTCGCACTTAAATTTTTTTTCTAACACACAGAGTGGTTTCCAGCAATATAGGTCTACAGAAATCTCTGTCTTTAATTTTATTAATGAGGCTTTGACTTCACTGGATTGTGAAGAGCAAATAACAATCATATTTTAGACCTTACAGAAGCTTTTGATGGTATAAACCCATGAGCTATTACCAGAAAAATGGAACTTTTGGATATATAGGGAATAACACAAAAAATGGGTACAGTTTTACCTTCAAAACAGGCAACAAATAGTTTAAGTCAGCACACAAAAAATACAGTATATATGTATATCATTTATAAAAACAAAAATTTAGAAAAGAAATAAATGCAAGAAAAATAGTTGCAGTGCATTTATATGAATTACAAGGGAAAGGCCTATAAACTCTAGAAATAACTCTGTCTGGAAATGAACAAGGAACAGTGAATGTCATTAAATTCCTGTGACTGTGGGTACAAGATAATTTAAAAGTGAATGAACATGTGAACTATATAAACAACATGTTAAGTACCATGTATTATTGTATTAAAATTCTAGCAGAGTGCACAACACAGCAAGTTATACAAAAAAAGTCACATCCACTGTGCAAAGGTGGCATCATAGTTAAGAGTCAGACTTTTTTTATTGGGTGGGGGGGGGGGGGGGGGGGGGGGGGAGGAGGAACTCTCCTACAAGTAGAACATACTTATAATGCAGAAAATACACTCCTGGAAATTGAAATAAGAACACCGTGAATTCATTGTCGCAGGAAGGGGAAACTTTATTGACACATTCCTGGGGTCAGATACATCACATGATCACACTGACAGAACCACAGGCACATAGACACAGGCAACAGAGCATGCACAATGTCGGCACTAGTACAGTGTAGATCCACCTTTCGCAGCAATGCAGGCTGCTATTCTCCCATGGAGACGATCGTAGAGATGCTGGATGTAGTCCTGTGGAATGGCTTGCCATGCCATTTCCACCTGGCGCCTCAGTTGGACCAGCGTTCGTGCTGGACGTGCAGACCGCGTGAGACGACGCTTCATCCAGTCCCAAACATGCTCAATGGGGGACAGATCCGGAGATCTTGCTGGCCAGGGTAGTTGACTTATACCTTCTAGAGCACGTTGGGTGGCACGGGATACATGCAGACATGCATTGTCCTGTTGGAACAGCAAGTTCTCTTGCCGGTCTAGGAATGGTAGAACGATGGGTCGATGACGGTTTGGATGTACCGTGCACTATTCAGTGTCCCCTCGACGATCACCAGTGGTGTACGGCCAGTGTAGGAGATCGCTCCCCACACCATGATGCCGGGTGTTGGCCCTGTGTGCCTCAGTCGTATGCAGTCCTGATTGTGGCGCTCACCTGCACGGCGCCAAACACGCATACGACCATCATTGGCACCAAGGCAGAAGCGACTCTCATCGCTGAAGACGACACGTCTCCATTCGTCCCTCCATTCACGCCTGTCGCGACACCACTGGAGGCGGGCTGCACGATGTTGGGGCGTGAGCGGAAGACGGCCTAACGGTGTGCGGGACCGTAGCCCAGCTTCATGGAGACGGTTGCGAATGGTCCTCGCCGATACCCCAGGAGCAACAGTGTCCCTAATTTGCTGGGAAGTGGCGGTGCGGTCCCCTACGGCACTGCGTAGGATCCTACGGTCTTGGCGTGCATCCGTGCGTCGCTGCGGTCCGGTCCCAGGTCGACGGGCACGTGCACCTTCCGCCGACCACTGGCGACAACATCGATGTACTGTGGAGACCTCACGCCCCAAGTGTTGAGCAATTCGGCGGTACGTCCACCTGGCCTCCCGCATGCCCACTATACGCCCTCGCTCAAAGTCCGTCAACTGCACATACGGTTCACGCCCATGCTGTCGCGGCATGCTACCAGTGTTAAAGACTGCGATGGAGCTCCGTATGCCACGGCAAACTGGCTGACACTGACGGTGGCGGTGCACAAATGCTGCGCAGCTAGCGCCATTCGACGGCCAACACCACGGTTCCTGGTGTGTCCGCTGTGCCGTGCGTGTGATCATTGCTTGTACAGCCCTCTCGCAGTGTCCGGAGCAAGTATGGTGGGTCTGACACACCGGTGTCAATGTGTTCTTTTTTCCATTTCCAGGAGTGTAATTATTAGAAACACTGAAAAAGCTCACTTTTCAAAAATTCGGGAGAGCCACTGCTTAAGATCTTGTTAAACTGCCAACTTATATATCTTGGAGCTCATCTCATTAGTTAAGAAAATTGTAAGAGAGCAAACACCAGCTTGTTAGTATTGAGGGAATATGGTATAGTTGTAGGTAAACAACTAGAATTCTCTCATATACAGATTTATTCACACTTAGCGTCTACACAGATTCAAGTCCGGAGGCTAACTGCTCTCCAAAGCCCTCTCCTCAAAGATAGCACACTTACGCACAAAACAAATATCGATTTTTATGGTGCTCTACTCCACATAGCCCCCCCCCCCCACCCCCGCGCAGTATGGAGTACGTCCCTGTGAATGGGGGGGGGGGGGGGGGGGGGTGAGAAATTAGGAAGGTAATGCACAGTTCTTCTGCGTCAGTCAGGCGGAAGCGGTCGACTGGTAGGAGACCGGGGGGTGAAGCCCGGTACGTCAACGGTGAAGTCAGCAAGCGACGCCGGCGGCTGAAGACGACGTCCCGTCCTGGAGTGAAGGTGTAGCACTTCGTCAGCCGGCAGGCGGAGAATCACCTTGCCAGAAGGCCTAACAAAGGCACGCAAATTGCCACACGCAGCACTTCTGCTCAATTTAAAGCGGCGCACCACACGAGATTCTGCACTTCCTCCCTCAATATTGTCACACGCGAGTACCACACACACTGTATCGCCATCTACGACAACAGATAATTTATGTATGTCATCAGGGTGCACATGTGGTATGAATTCTTGGATGGCACCTGTACGAGCAATGGTAGGGAGGCAGGGAGGTGTGGGAAAGCCATGGCAGGGGGAAGCATCTGCTAAGAGGGGGGTGGCAGGTGCACTAGACTGTGCAGGAGACAGCCTCGGGCCATCAGCTGACAGACGAGGGAGCGTGACCGAAGGCAACGAGGAGCCAGCGTGGGTTGAACAGCGTGACAAAGAGCTGTCACACGAAGATGGTAACACAATGGTAGAATCCGAGTGGTTGGCAGTTCGACTGCGAGGGCTGTGAGGAGTGAAGCCCCGAAAAGATTGACCACTCGAATTAGATGAACGTGGAGAAGGAGCAGTGCTCGGCAGAGAAACACGCTGTGGAAAATCAATACCCAAATGCATGGTGTGGGAAGATGGATGGCCGCTCGAAGCAGGAGTGGGAGAAATAGGGGCAGAATCAGGGAGGTTCACCTGAGGCTCAATGAAAGCTGGTTTCACTCGGTTGAGTGAGACCGTGGTTACAGAGTCTTTTATGAGATCCATGTTATTCTCAGAGCGTTTGACGACCTAGTAAGGACCTGTGTAGGGCGACTGAAGTGGGGCTTTGACTGAATCGTCTCTGAGAAACACGTACTCACAAGAGTCTAGCGTGCGCGGTACGTACACGCGCAGAGGTGTATGAGCAGCCGGAGGTGGCGGCTGAATTTTGCTGCAGTGCAAGCGCACCCACTCGAGAAGTGAAGGGAGTTCAGAGGGCCGTGGAAGTGGGGTCGGAGTGACTAATTCTCCAGGCAAAATCAGAGGTTGGCCATATACAAAGTCGGCTATGGACCCCTTGAGGTCTTCCTTGAAAGTCGCACGAAGGCCAAGAAGCACGAAGGGCAGTGCCTCTGTCCATAGTGAGTCATGGCAACGCAGGGCAGACTTCAGGGTGCGATGCCATCGCTCGACAAGCCCATTGCTTTGGGGGTGGTATGCATAAGTATGAATTTTGACAATACCACACGTTTTACATAAGTCAGAGAAAACTGAAGACTCGAATTGTCGCCCCTGGTCAGTGGTGAGGTAAACAGGTGAGCCAAATCTAGAGATCCACGAATCTAAGAATGCTCGACTTACTGTCTCAGAGGTAATGTTCGGAATAGGCACAGCCTCAGCCCACCGAGTCATCCTGTCAATAGCTGTAAACAAGTAACGGAAACCCTCGGAGGGGGGCAAAGGGCCTACGAGGTCGACATGAACATGGTGAAACTGGCCTGGAGGTTGTGCAAAACAGCCAAGGGGTGGAGAAATGTGCCTGGAAACTTTGTTCTGTTGACACACCATGCATGCCCTTGCCCAAGACTGACAGTCACGGCGCATGTTTCTCCAGACAAACCGTTCAGCTACCAGACGGGTGGAGGCTTTGACACCGGGGTGTGCTAATGTGTGTAGTTTGTCAAAGACCTGGCGTTGAAGGGGTAGGAATGAATGGCCGCAACGTACCAGTCGATTCATCACACCATACTAAGTCAGATATGCCAGGGAAAGTAGAGTGTACCGGTTGGAGAGAGGAGCTGTGGTCTGAAATTAACTGCATGGTATCGGGGTCTGCCGATTGCAACCGAGGTACGTCCGTTAAGTCAATTAAGGTTGTGACAGCACCAACACGTGAGAAAAATCAGCGACCACATTGTCCGCTCCTCGGATGTAGCGAATGTCATTTGTAAATTGCAAGATGTAATCGATGTGACGAAAGCGGCGTGGGGGCGGATCAGCCGCAGGATTTTTTATGGCAGGAACCAACGGCTTGTGATCAGTGAGCACATAGAAATCTCGTCCCTCAACATCAGTTCTGAAGTGTCTTATGGTCTCGTAAACTGCAAGTAGTTCTCTGTCGAATGCTGAGTATTTCTTCTGTGCGTTGTTTAGCTTTTTTGAGAAAAACTGCAGGGGGGTCGTAACATCGTTGTATGTCTGACTCATTACTGCACCAATAGAATTGTCACTAGCGTCAGTAGTGATAAACATTGTGGCGTCCGCCCGTGGGTGAGCAATAGTGACAGTGGAGGCCAACAGCTGTTTGAGTTCATTAAATGCCTTGTCCATGATACCTGGCGGGTGCCAGAAGTTTGTGGGCCAGTGAGAGCATCTGTGAGAGGAGCCTGCACCGCAGAAGCGGCTGGCAAATGTTTCCAGTAATAATTAACTGTTCCGATGAACCTGCATAATTCCCTGTAGGTCTGAGGGCGTAGCATCTCGAGAACAGGCTTGATCTTGTCCTGTGGTGGTGTCAGACCATACGATGACACAACATAACTTAGGAATGTGATGGATGACTGGTGCAATTGAGTCTTTTTATTGTTCAGTTCAATACCAGCGGCTGCTAAAATATCTGTCACGACTTGAACACGCTCCTCACTCTGTTCTAAAGTAGAAGCAAAAACCAATATGTCGTCCATATATACGAAACAAAAGTCTAGATGGGATAAAGTTTGATTGATGGAACGCAGCCACGTTTGGGGTGCATTTTTCAACCCAAACGGCATAAATTTGTATTGGAACAGCCCGAAGGGAGTGGTTATGGCAGTATTTTCAATGTCCTCCGGAGCCATAGGAATCTGATGAAATGCGTGCTTACAGTCCAAAACAGAGAAGTACTTTGCACCTGCGAGCACATGATTGAAGTCTGCGATGTGTGGGACCGGATATTTATCAATGATGGTGCGGGCATTTAAACGCCTATAGTCTCCGACCATACGCCAAGTACCGTCTTTCTTTTGGTCAAACAGGATAGGACTAGCCCAGCAACCGGAAGAAGGTTCAATTATTCCCTTTTGTAACAGATCGTCCAATTGTTCTTTTGCAATTTTCATAAATTCTGGCTTGAGGCGGCGTGGACGTTGCGATATGGGCGGCCCATCGGTTAGACGTAACCGATGAACTGTGCCATTTGTGACTACTGCAATACGTGGCGCGGCACGATAGTCAGATGTCCGTGAAGCGGAGCAGGCAGTGGCGGACAGGCCAAGCTGTGGTGGTGAGGGCACGGAAGTGCAGATGTGCCACCCGCTCGTAGGCTGCGTAAAGGCCGCACACGTGTTAACATGGGCGAGGTTGGTACACTGGTTCTTGGTAGCGGGCCGTGCCGCTACGAGCGCTGTAGGTACGAGTGGGTGTGGCCGGACAGCAGATGGCCGTAGTTCATTGCCACATGCTTGGCAAGTTAATTTTCCATTTGGAACGCAAGGAGCATGAGCACTCGGGCATACCCTATCATTAGAAAAGGTGGTGCTGACACAGTTTACAGAGTTCACAACATTGTCGTTAATGTGCGTGGGCAAGGGAACACCAGATTGGCATGGACTGACGTCGTCTGTAGCCGACGAGTCGTCTGCTTGTAGTGCCGCAAGGCGTTGTTGTGTGGAGGCCAACTCATGGTGTATGTCGCGGAGATGCAGCAGCATTTCCATACGTTCCATCCGCAACTTAGAAGACTTGGCGCACTCCACTAGCCACTTGTTTATCCAAGATTGCAGCTCCAAGGATAGGTTTACACACTTCTTAGCACAGACATGTTTGGTGTTAGCTGAACTGTCACTCGGCGAAGCGAAAGGAATATGTTTGTTAAGGGAGGGGTAAAACACAGTATTTTGCACAAAATCTAGTGACAACTGATAGTGCTTGAGGAAATCAATTCCGAGAATAGGTTCTTCAATTGTTGACACTAGAAACGTCCACTCCAGCTTGCACTTGGGCGAAAGTTTCACTGTATACAAAGTGGAACCCGAACACTGTAGGGTAGACAAGTTCACTGCACGAAGTACTGTTTTGTGTGGTTGGACTTTATTGGTTGCTAGGCGAACCGGCAGCAAAGAGACGTCTGCGCCAGTGTCTACCAGAAAACATACACCTGATCGTAAATCGCGAACATAGACTCGACCACACTTACTGTTATTGTCCGAAACGGAGTGCAACGTGGGATGGTGCCCGTTGTTTACATCGCAGGAGGTGGCACCGTAGCCTACCTGCGGTTGGAGTTTGGGTAAGAACACGGTGACTGGCATTTGCGAGCTTGCTCCCCGAATCTCGCGTGGAAGAAACAGTAAGGTTGGGCGGGCCTGCGCTCTTGTGGGTAGTTGTTAGGTGACAGAGTATGTGCCCCAGAGTCTTCCACAGAGGCCGATGCACTGTCGTTGCGAGGAGTTGAAGGTGCAGGCAGGGTGGCTAGTTTAAAAAACTTGTTATCAGCAGCACCGGACAAGGGCGTGGCGTCAGAAAGCATCTTAGTGCGGTCACGTCCAGAATGCAGTGCACGGAGCTCATGTTGCCTGGCGGACTATGCTCTGTCGGCGGTGCGTAAATGTTCATTTACTGGCCTATCTTCATACGCAGAGATTGCAGTCTGGACAGGCAAAGGCAGCTTTTCAGTCCAGATTTCTGCGAGCGTGTCATCAGGCATAACTTGCTCATCGACGAGAAGACGGATGCACCGCCACAGCTGGGACGGAGACGTGTCGCCGAGACGCTCTTCGTAGATGAGCTGTCGCACATTTTCTCTCCTGGTTTTAGAGACACACTCCAGTATCGTTTGTTTCGCCACAGCATACTTCCCTGCTAGGGGGGGTGCTTTGACCAGATCATAAATTAAATCGACGTGGTCGTGAAGATGGTTCATGAGGCAGGCGAAGTGTGTGTCGTCGTCAAAAGCACAGACATTGAATGTTTGCTCAACCAGGTTAAACCAGAACTCCAGGTGAGCGGGTTTGAAGTCTGGTAATTTCGGCAGATTTGGCACTGCAGTCACTGCAGAGGTGCGCCTATTACTTCGGACGGAAGTAGAGCATGCAGAAGATTGCGAGTCCGGATTATTGGCGTCCCGTAATGCGGGAATCGCGAAATTCACTTGACGCTGGGGGGGGCGGCTGAGAAGCGACGGACGCTCGAACGGTGTGAGGATCGTAGTCAAAATGTGCATTCTCATTGACGTGGTAGCTCGGAGAGAAGCCACAAGTGCTTAAGTACGCCGGTGAATGTCCGCTATCCACACAGTATTCACTCGACTGTGAGTGGTGGGGCTGGTTGTAGATGTCGGAGCAATTACTATCCAGCACAGAATTGTTGACCTGATTAGAAGCAACACAAGGATCCCACACACGTCCACTAGGATGCACACTCGGTGTGATATTTGCTGTTTGGTGAGCATTGGACACCTGTTGACTAGCTGGCGCGGAAGGATACACACGTGGCGGGAACTGATTCGAGTTTGAATTTACTACTGGATTTTCCAAAGTAGCAAAACCTCGCTCGACGCCACGAACTGTATTGAATTGTGTGTTCGACACAGGAGTAGAAATGTTCCGACCAAGACTCTGTGGAGAACACGTGGGAAGGTCCAGGCTAACAAAGCCAGAGTCCACGACCGTTGGCGGTTGGAAGAAACTGGCGAGGGAATATGGTATAGTTATAGGTAAACAACTAGAATTCTCTCATATACAGATTTATTCACACTTAGCGTCTACACAGATACAAGTCCGGAGGCTAACTGCCGTTAGCGTCCAACATGCTCTCCAAAGCCCTCTCCTCAAAGATAGCACACTTACGCACAGAACAAATATCGATTTTTATGGCGCTCTACGCCACAGTATAAATCAGGATGTTCAGCTGATCCTGTAATCCTCCTGGTTACAGTATCCACCCCTGCCCCAAGCTCCTGACTTCTCTGATCCTGCACTCATACTCTTTTTTTCTAATCTTGTTCTCTCTCTGTTCTACCTTCCCTCCATATTGACTCCTCATCATTGTGTATTGCACATTATTTCCTCTGCCTGTGGCGAGAACAAGGTCACTAGTGCCATATTCCTTTTCTGTGTGCCTGTTGCCTCTTGCTCCCAACAATCAGCCACTCTTTCCCCTACCATCACTCCCACTCCCCACAACCTTTCTCCTCTCATCCACTTTTCCCAACATAACCCTTCACCTGCTTATTGCAGCCTAGACACATTCTACTTGCTTTTTATTCACATTCCTAATTTACTTACTTTGAACTTTTTGCTAACATGACTAGATTTGCTTATCTGATCAGCACTATGGTGTAGTTTTAGATTCTTTAGTATTTTCTTGTAAACTTTTTACTTTCTTGGAAAATACTGCAGTTTGATGTTCCAGAACATTCATATACATCCTTCATATCTTCCTTTACTTTGTCAATTTTTGGAGGTTTGAAGCCTCAGATTTCGTTAGTATTTCCAATTAAAATTATGGTTGCATATTTCATGTAAATGGTACCACATGATATCTGTTTTGCATACTTGTGGCCACTTTATGTGTGAAAGGATCCCCTTAAGACAATTTTCAGTTTATAAATGTGTAGGTCAGTGTTTCATGGTCTGTAATAATTTCTGTGGCTAGAACTCTAAGATCATAGAGATATTTCTAACCACAATCAATGCTATGATGTTTCAGGTGTTTGCCTTGTTGATAATTCACAGCCCGTCTAAAGCATGTTCGTCTACCCAATCAAATTTTTCACTCTGAATGTTATTTATCACATAAATGTCTACACCATTTCACAATCATATAACTTTGGAAAGGGTATGAATCACATTAGTGAACTTATATCCTAAAATTAGCATTGTCATAGGAGGAAAACTGCTTTGGTGTTTGCTCTCTGTGTTTTGACACAATTAATAGTTATCAAAGTTTATACAAGATACATCAGGATCCAGAATCATTCAGTCTTACAGAAGCATTTGATAAGAAATGAACTACCTTATTTCCCCACAAGTGTATTCTGTTTTCCAAGATTTGCTGGATAATAAGATATATTCAAACAGGAACAAGCAGATCACTATTTTGTCGCAATATGAAAGGGTCTAGCAAATGAACAGACTGCACAAATCTTGATGAAGGACACAATACAGAACAGCAAGAACTTGTCATACATTCTGATATCAGCACATTGTCTTCTGGCAAAATTTAAAGCCTATCAGTCAGTCTTCTCTCCCAAAGATATCAGAATTTGTGAGACCAGGCATATTCAGCTCCTCCTTTTACATTCTGTCAGGAAAATTTCGTTTTTCTGGGAGTGGGGTGGGGAAGGTGGCAAGATGGGGCCATATTTTATTCATTTTCTGTCGAAAAATTATGGTTGTCTTGATTTCAAATAAGTAGATGTTTTTTTTATTTTTATGGGCAGATGCTTTTGTTGGAGTTAATATCTCAAATTTCTGTGGGGATCATCTCACATGACAAGAGTTTTACAAGGGCAAGTGAATGATGTTCTAAAAATAGGGAAGTGTACGTTAATTACTTCGCAGTACACTTTGCAACATCGTCCACTTCTTGTGAGACCCCTGAATGACAAAAATGGTATGTCCATACTACTGCTATTTCAAGAAGTGCATAGAGCTAGTAATACAAGTTCTCACTATCAAGTGAATGAACGCTGCCCATATACATAGGGGTTGGACAAAAATATTGCAACACCAAAAACAGAACACATTACTATGTCTAACACAGTGCAGGCAACTTGTTGGCATTCAAAACAGCTTCCAGTCATCTTGGGAGAGATGAACAGATGTCCTGTGTGGTTTTCAAGATAATCTTATAACATTCATGCTGCAAAAGAGTGGCAAGTTCAGGTAAAGTGATAGTGGTGGTGCAGAGTAGGCCACCAAAGGCTCAATAATATTGGGATCTGGAGACTGTGGTGGCCAGAGGAGGTGTGACAATTCCTTGTTGTGCTTACAAAACCAGTCCTGTATGATGTGAACTGTGTAAACAGGGGCCCTGTCATCTTGGAACACAGCATCACAACTGGGAAATAAACACTGCAATGTAAGGTGGATTTGATCAGCCAAAATGGTCACATAATCCTTAGCAGTAATGTGACCTTTGAGAGTAACTTGGGGCTTATGAAATACCATGATATGGTTGCCCTAATCGTCAGTGAACCTCCTCCATGTTTCACATGTTTGACGTAAAATCAGCCAGAAGTTGGAATCTAACCAAACAACATTCTTCTATTGCTCCATTGTCTAGGTTTATGCCTTCGGCACACATTTTTCTGTTACAGGCATTTGCATCACTAAACAGTTTTTGATGTTGCTGAGCAACAGTCATACAATAATTTTTAAACAAACACACTGCCATTTGACTGTATTAGTGTTTGTTTAATTACGACACAGGTTTCAGCCTTTTATGCAATTTTCAAGAGATAGAGTTTATGTCATTAACAATTAAATAAACAATAATACAGTCAAATGGTGGTGTGTTCGCTTAAAAATTTGCATCACTGATGTCTGGTTTTGGAATTCCAGCTCGTCTTGTAATTCCTTGTTGCTTCATGTTGTTTGGGTGCTGACAGGGGTTGCAAGTGTCACATTCAATTCTGCAGTGGTTTTTGCAGCAGTCATCCTCTTATTTTTCATCACAGTTCTCTTCAATGACCACCTGTCATAATCACTCTACACAGGCTTTCATTCATGCTGTGAAGTAGTGCATAATGTTTTTCTTTTCCCCTATATGTGGCATAAATCTTCAGTATGGTACCTCTGCACCAGACACTTTCACTAGATGAGCACCAACAATTTGCCCACATTCAAATTCACTTAGCTCCGACATAATGCAATCGCAACTGCAGAGAACACTGTTCTGACCACTACTGACCCTTGCAATGTACAGAAGACATTGCACAGGTGCCGTGCAGGCTCAGCTAGCACCAGCAATTATGATCAAGCACGCATTTCTCACAGTGATTCCATATTTTTGTTCAACCCCTATACACGGGCAGCACAAGTGAGTTAATGTTTAAATGTCTTTTCTGCTTAGCATATACCCTTCCTGAAAGTTTTTCTACATCCATAATATGGTTTTCCTGTGTAACATGCCACCATTAATAACACTATTGATGGTATATCTTTCACATTCCACTGGGTAGCCCAAGGTGACTATGATGTTTGATTGTTGAGGCTACTTTTGTCATAAGGTCTGACTTCAGGGTTCCTGCAATGTTATAAATGTAGAATGTGCTACTTTTTCCTCGAGAACCTTCTGTATGTTGTTGTTGTGGTCTTCAGTCCAGAGACTGGTTTGATGCGGCTCTCCATGCTACTCTATCCTGTGCAAGCTTCTTCATCTCCCGGTATCTACTGCAACCTACATCCTTCTGAATCTGTTTAGTGTGTTCATCTCTTGGTCTCCCTCTACGATTTTTACTCTCCACGCTGCCCTCCAATACTAAATTGGTGATCCCTTGATGCCTCAGAATATGTCCTACCACGCAATCCCTTCTTCTAGTCAAGTTGTGCCACATAATTTTTCTTCTCCCCAATTCTATTCAATACCTGGTCATTAGTTATGTGATCTACCCATCTAAGCTTCAGCATTCTTCTGTAGCACCACATTTCAAAACCTTCTATTCTCTTCTTGTCTAAACTATTTATTGTCCACATTTCACTTCCATACATGGCTACACTCCATACAAATACTTTCAGAAACAACTTCCTGACACTCAAATCTATACTCGATGTTAACATATTTCTCTTCTTCAGAAACGCTTTCCTTGCCATTGCCAGTCTACATTTTATATCCTCTCTACTTCGACCATCATCAGTTATTTTGCTCCCCAAATAGCAAAACTCATTTACTACTTTAAGCGTCTCATTTCCTAGTCTAATTCCCTCAGCATCACCCGATTTAATTCGACTACATTCCATTATCGGTTTGCTTTTGTTGATGTTCATCTTATATCCTCCTTTCAACACACTGTCCATTCCGTTCAGCTGCTCTTCAAGGTCCTTTGCTGTCTCTGACAGAATTACAATGTCATCGGTGAACCTCAAAGTTTTTATTTCTTCTCCGTGGATTTTAATTCCTACTCCGAATTTTTCTTTTGTTTACTTTATTGATGGCTCAACATACAGACTGAATAACATCGGGTATAGGCTACAACCCTGTCTCACTCCCTTCCCAACCACTGCTTCCCTTTCATGCCCCTCGACTCTTATAACTGCCATCTGGTTTCTGTACAAATTGTAAATAGCCTTTCTCTCCCTGTATTTTATCCCTGCCACCTTCAGAATTTGAAAGAGAGTATTCCAGTCAACATTGTCAAAACCTTTCTCTAAGTCTACAAATGCTAGAAACATAGGTTTGCCTTTCATTAATCTATTTTCTAAGATAAGTCGAAGGGTCAGTATTGCCTCACATGTTCCATCACTTCTATGGAATCCAAACTGATCTTCCTCGAGGTTGGCTTCTACCAGTTTTTCCATTCGTCTGTCAAGAATTCATGTTAGTATTTTGCAGCCGTGGCTTATTAAACTGGTAGTTCGGTAATTTTCACATCTGTCAACACCTGCTTTCTTTGGGATTGGAATTATTATATTCTTCTTGAAGTCTGAGGGTATTTCGCCCATCTCATATATCTTTCTCACCAGATGGTAGAGTTTCGTCAGGGCTGGCTCTCCCAAGGCTATCAGTAGTTCTAATGGAATGTTGTCTACTCCGGGGGCCTTGTTTCGACTTAGGTCTTTCAGTACTCTGTCAATCTCATTTTTGAGATGTTTGTATTCCTTTTTGCCTGCTTCATTTACTGCATTTTTGTATTTTCTCCTTTCATCAATTAAATTTAATATCTCTTCTGTTACCCAAGTACTTCTATTAGCCCTCATCTTTTTACCTACTTGATCTTCTGCTGCCTTCACTATTTCATCTCTCAAAGCTACCCACTCTTCTTCTACTGTATTTCTTTTTCCCATTCTCGTCAGTTGTTCCCTAATGCTCTCCTTGCAACTCTCTACAACCTCAGGTGCTGTCAGCTTATCCAGTTCCCATCTCCTTAAATTCACACCTTTTTGCAGTTTCTTTAATTTTAATCTACAGTTCATAGCCAATAGATTGTGGTCAGAGTCCACATCTGCCCCCGGAAATGTCTTACAATTCAAAACCTGGTTTCTAAATCTCTGTCTTACCATTATATAATCTATCTGAAACCTTCCAGTACCTCCAGAATTCTTCCATGTATACAACCTTCTTTCATGATTCTTGAACGAAGTGTTAGCTATGATTAAGTTATGCCCTGTGCAAAATTCTACCAGTCGGCTTCCTCTTTCTTTCCTTACCCCTATTCCATATTCAGCTACTATGTTTCCTTCTCTTCCTTTTCCTCCTATCGAATTCCAGTCACTCATGACTGTTAAATTTTTGTCTCCCTTCACTATCTGAATAATTTCTTTTGTCTCATCATACATTTCATCAATCTCATCATCATCTGCGGAGCTAGTTGGCATATAAAGTTGTACTACTGTGGTAGGCGAGGGCTTCATATCTATCTTGGCCACAATAATGCGCTCACTATGCTGTTTGTAGTAGCTTACCTGCATTCCCATTTTTTTATTCATTATTAAACCGGCTCCTGCATTACCTCTATTTGATTTTGTATTTATAAGCCTGTATTCGCCTGACCAAAAGTCTTGTTGCTCCTGCCACCGAACTTCGCTAATTCCTACTATATCTAACTTTAACCTATCCGTTTCCCTTTTTAAATTTTCTAACCTACCTGCTCAATTAAGGCATCTGACATTCCACGCTCCGATCTGTAGAACACCAGTTTTCTTTCTCCTGATAACGACATCCTCCCGAGTAGTCCCCGCCTGGAGATAAGAATGGGGGACTATTTTACCTCTGGAATATTTTATCCAAGAGGATGCCATCATCATTTAACCATAACCATGCATGCCCTTGGGAAAAATTATGGCTGTAGTTTCCCCTTGCTTTCAGCCGTTCACAGTACCAGCACAACAAGGCCATTTTGGTTAGTGTTACAAGGCCAGATCAGTCAATCATCCAGATCGTTGCCCCTGCAGCTACTGAAAAGGCTACTACTCTCTTCAGGAACCACACATTTGTATGGCCTCTCAATAGCTACCCCTCCGTTGTGGTTGCACCTACAGTACGGCTATCTGTATCGCTGAGGCATGCAAGCCTCCCCACCAATGGCAAGGTCCATGGTTCATGGTTCTGTATAATTGTAGATAATTTAGCACAGGAGGCCACTCACCAAATAGTAGAAGTGTTGAGTTGTCAACAGGAACACAGAAAAGCATGAAACCTTTAATGAGTTACAGTTCATACACATATGCACATTTACATACTTATGCACAGGTCTGTTGATGAAATTGCTTTGAAAAATCATTTATTTTTTGACTTTGAAAAGACTTCTGTAAAGCTACTTCCAGTGAGATCTCTATTTAAAATTAAAAACTTGTCAGAAATTGTTAGAAAGCATCAGATCTTTTTCTGTAACATCATACTTCATTTTATCACATAATTTAATGCTGATGCTGTTGTTTTGGTTATTCTTGTTGCACTATTGGCCAATGACATAGCACCAGATTTACACGGAATGTTCAGGGAAGTGTTACTAACTTCATTCTTGATACTTTTGTCAGTGTACACAACCTCATATAAAATAAAATTACCCTTGAAGTTAGAGGCCATATCCAAAGCTTGGATTAATTTACTGGAGAAGACATTCAAATTGCCATTAGGTGATCTGTACACTCATAGTGCAGTAACTTCTTTTTCTGTTCCAGATATTACAAAATGTTTGTCTTCACTGTGTAAGCTAATGTTAGATCTGACTTTAAACTGTAAACATATATTTCTTTACATAGGAACAAGTTCCTCCACATTTCAGGTTGTGCTACAATAAAAATGTGCAATTTCATAAGAGGTTAAAGCTACATTCTGTATCTCTGATTCCTTACACCAATGGTCTGTAATCCACACTACTATGATATCTACTTCAAATTGTTGAACTATATTAGTCATTGACTGAATATTTTGGTGCAGAAATGTTAGACCAGTAAGCTGTTCAACCAGTGCTTATCCTGGGTGCCTCCTCTTCTCTCTGGTGAATAATAATAATAAAAAAAACCTTCACGTCTACAGGAAGCACATGTTCCTTTTTTGTACTGCACTTTTTATGATGTGGCCATTTCCTTGCTTAAGCCTACTGCACTGATAGCCACATATAGGAGTAGGTCCCTCTATGGTTATTTCCAGTACTGTTGGTTCATCTACTGCTGTGTCCTCCTCCACTTATGGTATTGCATTCCTTTCACTTGAAGATGCAATTCCCTGTGCAGCAGGAGATTTAGTTCCCTTATCTGTTGGTCTGGGCGCTGTTGTTTCCCATGTTTTTTTTTTAATTATTATTTTGCTCTTTTGTCTATTTTCTGCATTGTCACTTTCCTGCCCCTTCTGGTTCTGGTTACTTTTCTGTAATGATATCCATTTCATTGGCTGGTAATGATAGGAGTGCTGAAGGCGCTTGCAACTTATGATTTGGTGCTTTTTTAATAGTATTTTCACTGATTACTTTTAGGATTTCTTCAAACAACTTTTTCTTTCCCGTTCCTACATAGTCCACGCTTTGTAAAATTGTTCTTCACTGGAGATGTTACATGTATAAATGCCGCATTTGGCACACTGCTACATACTTTCTTGAATTCTCTGCTGGTTGTAATTGTATCTGTGTTGATACATGCCTTTTCCATTAGATGATATCTTTGTGGAATGCCTACGACAAGAAAGTTCACTTATTGGTCTCCCTGTAGCATACTTTGTCGCACTCTTCTGGCTTCTACACTATCATTATGGTAAACATCTTTTGATCCTCCACTATGTGCACTTGCATCCAAGGCTGAGTGAACTTGTACAGCCTTTCAGCGGTAACAGACTGATCTGTAGCGTAGTTAATGTTACTGTTCATGCCAAGTTTAACCCACTTTCTCACACAATGAACTTTTTATAATAAAAACTAAAACTGCGAGGTAAATTTAGAGAAAACTATATTAGACAATGAACAAGTCCCCATTGGGGTATTTTGATGTATATTATGTACGTATATCAGACAGACATTATGAAGAATGCAAGACAGAGGGGGGAGGGGGGGGGGGGGAACGGGGTGTGTCCACAATATTTAACTTCTATCAGTTTTAGTTATCATCTTTCCCTTTTGTAGGAGAGTCCAAGGTGGAACAGTACTAATGAAAAATGCAACATACAATATTATAATATTGTTTATGGAATATTCCATCAGTTCTTGGAGGAATACAAACATATTAAAAACTTGAAAGAATGGTATTAATGTTCCACAATAATATTTATTTGGTAATTGTTATGAACTGGCTTTTGGCTTCCTAGGCCATCGTCATGTAACTTAATACTAGTATTAACCAGCTTTTGGCTTCATGGGCCATCAGATAACTATACTAGTATTAAGTTATCTGATGATGGTCTAGGAAGCCAAAAGCCAGTTCATAATGAACTATTAAATAAATATTATTGTGGAACATTGATACTGTGTCTTCAAGTTTTTAATATTAATACACTGTATTCAGTTTTTTCATGTCTGTATTCCGCCAAGGAACAACTACATGTTCCACAAATAATATTATATAATTGCACATTGCATTTTAATACTAGTATTACGTTACCTGATAATGTCCTAAGAAATCCAAAAGCCTGTTCATAATGAACTCTTAAAAAAATATTATTGTGAAACATTAATACTACGTATGCAAGTTTTAATAATAATATGTAAATAAGGATAGATTTTTACTTACCAAATAGAAGAGGCACTGAGCACTGGGCAGGCTCATACATAAAGCTGAAAAGTCCTTATTTTTTGGAGAGAGTCTTCATTCAGTGGTATGGTGAAGAGCTCTAGGAAAGGTTGCAATGCACTTCTGCTTATTTTCCTTTTTCAGACTAAGTTCAACTACTTTGGAACCATGTCTTTGCGAATTTACTGTTACAAGAATGGGGCAGAGTCACATGGCATATCAGAGTTTCATGTCAGACACTCAAGAAGTTATACACTCACTGCAGTGAATTAGTCAGTACAAAATTTTCACCAGTGAGCTGAAGCATTATCACAATGAAAGAACCAATTATTGAAATACTGGTTTTAAATGTTAAGAAACACTATGTACACATTGTTTCAGTTTGACTGAAAAAAAGTTTTGTACATAAAACATTTCATCAGTTTTCTCTATAGTGAAAAAAAGAACGACAAAAGCGATATGCACCTTCAAATAACCAAATCTGGTTATGTATGGTAACTTTTATTGCTCATGATAACTATGAATTCATGAATAATCATATATAATATTGTTCATTTAGTGATATGCATCATTTCTGAAAATTTTTGGCATTTCTTCATGCCATGAGACTTGCCACTGGCTCCTTTGTTTTAGAATTAGTTGCCCACAAATGACAAAACTTCTATCTGAATGCACTCACCTGTTGTAGATCTTAAGCTTGTAACACCTCCAACTACATTATGTGTTACGGCATTTTTTTTTTAGATACAAATCTCAAAAAATTGACTTTCTTTTTCTATATTCACTCGCTAAAGTATTACAGCATCATATTCCGGAGTACCTACTCTTTCTGGAAAAACGTGTACATTGCACAGAATTGCTTAATAGTGATAATACAGGGTGTCCACTTTAGAGATTTTTGTACACACTTCTTTAAACAGTTGGATGGCAACAACCTCGCAGTGCATTTACTTTCTTTCAATTTCCTGTCAACTGTCAATCACATTTTGAAAGCAACAGTAGCATTTTAGATACAACAAGAAAAGAAGAAATGTTTCATAATATCCATCACTCAGCCTTACTGTGGCACAGAACAGAGAGACGTATTCAACCATAAAAATGTCTGCCCACATACCCAGTGATATGACGGATCTATTATATAGTATAATTAACTTCAAAGAGATGCTAAAATCATATTTCCTTGAGTACTCCTACCCCATAGAAAAATTTGTGAATGTGTAGAACCATAATGTATGTGTAAATGTGTAGTATGTTTCCATTTTATCAGTTGGAAACTGTAAACTGCACATATTTTTTGCTCCTGTAGCAAACACAGAGAGAAGATTAGATGACAGAGCATGCAAGTGTCTCCCCCCCCCCCCCCCCCCACACACACACACACATACACAGGGATTTACACCATTGTTGTTCCCACATTCAATATTAGAATGAGACGGGAAGAAACCTCAATATGTGGAAAAATGCTGAAAGTTGTTTGCCAAGTGTGGGCGTAGGTACAGATAGTAAGAGATCAGACTTATGATCTGGAGAACATGCAAACAGCTAACTACTGGGTTTTGGTCTGATCAGTCACTAGCAGGATACCTGTCACATGTCAGCTGTATCAGACTTGTTCAGACACGTAGGACTCCTAGTCAACTTTGATTTCTGTATCTTTCTGACAGACCTCAGTAAAACTTAAAAGATTTAAAATTTTCCTGGTTTTTTATTACAACCTTCCAAAAGCCAGACACACTAGTTCAGGTGCGTCATACAGTAAGGCTATACTTAAATAACTCTATAATTAAATACATAGTAACAAAAGTTGAAGAGTTGTGTTGAGTGGGGTGGATGATCAAGGTGTAAGATGTATCTGATTCACCCACACAGCACATCCTAATCTAGTCCTGTCTCAGGCTTATCATAGCCCATCAGAAGTCTGAGAATGCAGCCATGTGATATACCAACTCTTCTGCAATTCCTGCACAGCGTTTTTTGTGGGGGTGATCACCAACCAGCCATCCGCCAGAATGAATGACCCCTGCGAAACCGTGGCCATGAACATAGTTGACCATGTAGTGACAGAGCACACTGCTGAGTACATGTTCAGTTTCAGTGGCTGTTTCACACCTTGTGGCATCTGGATCCTTCACCCCAGCACCAGCTTTTCTGAGCTACATTGATGGGAGTTATCCTTGCAACACATCCTTCACCCCTGTAATCTTCCTGGTCTCAATCGCTGCTAACCCACTGCAGCCACAATCTCTACCCACCAGTCTACCCTTCCTTTGTCCTGCTACCTCCTCCCAACCCATGTCATTGTCATTGTGTACCACAAGAACTCATAAGCTACAGTACCCATATTCTTCGCATTTCTACCCCATTCACCTGTGTGCTCTCCCTACCACATTTCTACCCTGTATACCTGCTGCCTCCCTCCGAGCCACCAGATACCCTTCCCCAGCCATTCCTCACCCCAGAGCACCTGCTGAACAGCAGTCTCGGTATTGTAGGCTCAACCGGCAGGATAAAGCTGCACTGGTGAGCGTTTTCATGTTAAGGAAATGTACAGGTTAAGTATTGTAAATTTTCAAGTGTTTAAACTAACATTTGAGGAAACCTTTCCAAAAAGTATTAAATTCTATTGGAGTCATGAAAAATTATATATAAAAACAAAGATGAGGTGACTTACCTAACAAAAGCGCTGGCAGGTCGATAGACACACAAACAAACACAAACATACACACAAAATTCAAGCTTTCGCAACAAACTGTTGCCTCATCAGGAAAGAGGGAAGGAGAGGGGAAGACGAAAGGAAGTGGGTTTTAAGGGAGAGGGTAAGGAGTCATTCCAATCCCGGGAGCGGAAAGACTTACCTTAGGGGGAAAAAAGGACAGGTATACACTCGCACACACGCACATATCCATCCACACATACAGACACAAGCAGACATATTTAAAGACAAAGAGTTTGGGCAGAGATGTCAGTCGAGGCAGAAGTGTAGAGGCAAAGAAGTTGTTGAAAGACAGGTGAGGTATGAGTGGCGGCAACTTGAAATTAGCGGAGATTGAGGCCTGGCGGATGATGAGAAGAGAGGATATACTGAAGGGCAAGTTCCCATCTCCGGAGTTCGGATAGGTTGGTGTTGGTGGGAAGTATCCAGATAACCCGGACGGTGTAACACTGTGCCAAGATGTGCTGGCTGTGCACCAAGGCATGTTTAGCCACAGGGTGATCCTCATTACCAACAAACACTGTCTGCCTGTGTCCATTCATGCGAATGGACAGTTTGTTGCTGGTCATTCCCACATAGAATGCATCACAGTGTAGGCAGGTCAGTTGGTAAATCACGTGGGTGCTTTCACACGTGGCTCTGCCTCTGATCGTGTACACCTTCCGGGTTACAGGACTGGAGTAGGTGGTGGTGGGAGGGTGCATGGGACAGGTTTTGCATCGGGGGCGGTTACAAGGATAGGAGCCAGAGGGTAGGGAAGGTGGTTTGGGGATTTCATAGGGATGAACTAACAGGTTACGAAGGTTAGGTGGACAGCGGAAAGACACTCTTGGCGGAGTGGGGAGGATTTCATGAAGGATGGATCTCATTTCAGGGCAGGATTTGAGGAAGTCGTATCCCTGCTGGAGAGCCACATTCAGAGTCTGGTCCAGTCCCGGAAAGTATCCTGTCACAAGTGGGGCACTTTTGTGGTTCTTCTGTGGGGGATTCTGGGTTTGAGGGGACGAGGAAGTGGCTCTGGTTATTTGCTTCTGTACCAGGTCGGGAGGGTAGTTGCGGGATGCGAAAGCTGTTTTCAGGTTGTTGGTGTAATGATTCAGGGATTCCGGACTGGAGCAGATTCGTTTGCCACGAAGACCTAGGCTGTAGGGAAGGGACCGTTTGATGTGGAATGGGTGGCAGCTGTCATAATGGAGGTACTGTTGCTTGTTGGTGGGTTTGATGTGGACGGACGTGTGAAGTTGGCCATTGGACAGGTGGAGGTCAACGTCAAGGAAAGTGGCATGGGATTTCCAAATGGTATAGATGAAGTGCTCAAAGAATGCACAGATAGCAAAAATGGCTCAAAACAGTTCAGGTACCTTTCTTGAGTACACCAGGCAAGTCAGAGTTTTGCCAGTAGGTATACAGTAAAGGTGATACTGGAAATATAGAAAACTGATCTCTCACTGTTACTGTTGTTTTCTAAGATAATTGAAATGATCATGAAAGATAGCTTTATCAAATACCTCGATACATATAACTCGCTAAAGACATCACAATTTGGATAGAGACAAGGCACTAGTAAAGCAGCAGCAGCAGCAGCAGCAGTAGTAGTAGAATTCAATTCGATTCATCATAATCAGAGGTTCCAGGGCACATGGGTACTGTGGGGAATGAAAGGACAGATGTAGCACCAGGGATAAGTGTCGTGATCCTCAGTTACTTCAGTTTGGTGTACCCCTGCATGTTATCACCTCGCTGTTGAGGTACAAGAGTCAGGTGTCATTAAGGATTTAATAATCAAGTACTACACCAGTTACATTTTTTCTCATCCATAGCATGGTGCACTCTAGGAATTTATTCCAGTTATTAAGTGCAACTATTTACATTGATATTTTATGTGACGTCAGCATGTGTGTTCTTCTCTCTCTCTCTTTCTCTGCGGTCATGTTTCCTCAATTGCACAACTACCAGCATAGAAGTCCTGCAGGGAAGTACATTCAACCCAGGTCTATTTTTTCCATCTTCACAGAAAGTGTTATGCATGGAGAAAAAAGACTGTTGACAACAACACTCATGACGTGGTAAAAGATGTTTGTGTGTGCATGTTTGGAGCTTATGGGTGCTCAACGCCAAGGTTATTAGCGCCCTTACACATGTTAAAAGATATTAATGTGGGTAAAATGACTAAAATTGAAATGACACAGTGAGGAGGAAAGCTATAAAATGTCACTCATTCATCACTCCCACCTCACTTGTGCTGGCCCGCACGCTCTCTCCATCTCACAGGCCTTTAGACAACAGAGAAGGGTGAAAGGTGCTGTACTTGGGATTAAAATATTAAAATGTAGGTAAAATCGCAGAAGCACTAAAAGATCAACTCTAATCACATTTGTTTCAGTATCACTTAAAATAGATGACAGATCTGTCGACAAATCTGCCGCTGCCCTCTGGTCTGAAAATAAAACACAGCCTAGCAAAATGTAGCGCACAGTGAGTTGTACACCACTAACACCACACATTGGAGGATCCTTTCACTGGAGCAAGAAGCCATGCATCAGAGGACTGTGGCCTATGTGAGGACGAGGAAGGGGGATCTCGTCCTGTCCTCGTGACTGAAATGAGGTACGCCACAGCTGCTTAGTGGGTTTTACAAGGTTTTGCCACTCACCTTTCCATTGATACCTGACTCTGTACCACAACACTGAGGTGATAACATGCAGGGGGATGGCAAACAGAAATAACTGATGATCACGACTCATCTCCTTGACAGCTACGTGTCCTTTCATTCCCCACAATACCCATGTGCCCTGGTGCCTAGCAGAAAGACACCTCCTTCCCCAGCCTCTTACAGTTGGAGGAGGGCATCATGAATAGTCTGGACTCCTATATCTGCTGGGTACAAGGATGGTGTGATGAATGGCAGCTAACCCTAAATGTGGAAAAATGTGAGTTAATGCGGATGAGTAGGTAGATCAAACCTGTAATGTTCAGAAACAGTATTGCTAGTGTCCTGCTTGACACAGTCAAGTTTTTTAAATATCTGGGTGTAACATTGCAAAGCAATATGATAATGGAATGACCAAGTGAGAACTGCGATAGGGAATGCGAATGGTCAGCTCCAGTTTATTGGGAGAATTTTAGGAAAGAGTGGTTCACCTGTAAAGGAGACTGCATATAGGGCACTGTTGTGACCTATTTTTGAATACTGTTTGGCATTTGGGATCCGTACCTGCTCAGATTGAAGGAAGACATCGAAACAATTATGAGTTGGGCTGGTAGATTTGCTACTGGCAGGTTCAAACAACACCTAAGTATTACAGACATGCTTCAGGAACTCAAATGGGAATCCTCAGAGGGATTTTCGAGAAACACTTCAAGACAATAAAGAAACATCAGATTGCAACTTCAGATAAACCTACTCAAATATTCATCCTCAAAAAGAATTATTGTACAGTAAAAGATAAATAGGGCCTAAGTGAAATGTAATGAGATTAGCAATTTATGCTAATGTTCAAAGTTAATGTGTACTGCGAATTCTTTTGGTTAAATGGTAGGTTATAAATTAGTGCACTGTGTCGTATATTTTTATTGCCCTGGTTTTTCTACCCAGTTATTAATTTTTACTGTGCTATACAATATGTTATGTATACTTGTCACTTACATATATATCTAAATGTATTTAGTTGTTATGCGTTTATCTGACAAAACCTATATGACAACCATTATTTTGCATTAAAGTCTGCCAGCTTTTCCAACTGAGAATGAAACTTTGACCTTCAAACCTAACTTCCATGTCGGCCTATGACACAGATCAGTTTGTCATTCAGATTTAAAGAGATGGGTGGAGCGTGCAGGAGGAAGCACTTGTCCAGTACCATGTTGTAGCCCTAAAATGCATACAAATTATGACAACTGAGACACGTAACATATCATGAGGAGACCTCGAACCTATTACTCTGCCAAAATTAAGCCTGTTAATTATTTAATTTATATCTATTTTTTAAAAATAAAAGTGAAATGAAAGCAAAAAGTAGATCTAAGAAGAGTTTTGGGCATCAGTCTCGTTACATTGTTCTACCGCAGCAATCATTACACAACATTAAAAAAAAAAAAAAAAAAAAAATACCAGCTAAATTAAACTATACCAAATTAAAAATAAGTTGGCCGTTCTGAATGCAGCAGCTGTTAACACCAATACGAAAAACAGATCCCCAAGATAAAAGGCCAGTGTGCCTAGATTTTAATTTCAATTTCTTACATAGTAGCAAATTTTTACCTCCAAGAATTATTTTAATTTTATTCCTGTATTACACTGGAATGAACAGCATTTATATTACACACAAAATGTATAGTTTGGTGGGTAGCACTACATGTAATTCAGACAGACCTAACTTTTTCTATTTAATGCAGGCTTAGAGTTGATCTGTCTTTGTGCGTCTACCCTTACAAACTCAGATGCCAATATCAAACATTAATTGTGTTTTGACAATTTAAAATACGGTTTAGTGTCACAACACTTATCACTGAATACACCTCCTTATTATCTGGTTCTGGTATAACACAAAGTTTTACTACGTCCATGGGCAGACTTTCTTTTCTCACAGATGAGGAAGTCTTGCCTTAAGTTCTGACAAATCATTAAATACGTAATTCGTCAACACTCCATCTCTTTGCAACCGCTTAATCAACAATTCGTCTTTATTTTTCTTTAACAATGCACACTTCCACTGAGCTTTCATTGCCCCTTTGTAGTCAGTTTCAATCTTGTCTCCGATATGCAGTGCGCAGGTTGGGCTGACATGACTATCAATTTTCACGGCTAAGTCAAGAGCTTTCTCAAAAATTTTTGTACAAGGTTTTTCAATACCAGCTTCATAAGATGTTAAGACAAAATCAAAATATTTATTTAAATCCAAAGAGTTCAGCACACAGTGGAGCCTTTCGTCATAGTTTGATATAATACCGAGAATTGTATTTGTTTGCTGAAGGTATGACAACAGATCTTGGGCGCCATCTGCGACATTATACTGTTCTCCGTTTTTGTATGCGGTTATGAGATACTCGGCAACTGAGTCATATTTGGTTCTGCTATACTGACTATTTGTTGCCTTGTCAAGGACTTCTACAACTAGCTGGTTCCACCATTTTTTCCAGCCTATACCCGTTTGCTGGCCGAAGTTTGGATGGAGACTGCTCTGCTTCTCATATTCCGATAGAAATACAGATGCAATATCGGAAGGCTGCGCCTTGATACCAAAACGAGATGCTGCTTCCGAATAAAATGTTGGTGGTGGGGTTCGAAAATTAAGGAGCGTACCAATAACGTCGAATGTCACTAGGCGGAACCGATGCATTGCACGCCCAACATAAATATACTTCTATGAAGAACAGCTGATCGCAGAATTGTTTTATCAACATACAGGTGGCTTTTTTTGTTCTGTGGGCTCAGTGACCTTCGTCAAAGTTCTCCACACTAAGTTAACGCCAGTCTGCTTGGCGCCACTGTCTCTGGAAGGATGCGTTGTTGGATTGATGGAAAATCAAATATTTGTCATTACTTACAAAGAAGAGTTGTGTTATATCATCAATTAACATAACCATACACAAATGTTGTATGAAGGCCAATTCACACACTGGACGTCACGTCACATCACTTTACGCCACGTCACTCCATGTCACGTCACATCAGGGTGTATTGAGATCTGTGCATGCAGAGAGCGGGGAAACAAAGTCAACATTGCGAATTGTGTTGCTGCGAACAATGATCAGGTTCATTCGCTTTCGGTACATCGTATTATATGTTCAGATCTATGAGAGAGTAATACATCAGTCGTCTAAATCAGAGAAATCTTACTTCACGTTTTTAGGTTGTGTCCACTGCTCCATAGCAATTGTGGCTGAGACGAAGGGAGATGAGAACAGCTGACGCAGCTTTGTAAAGACATCAAGTACAATTTTTCTCAAAACGATGATAGTCTAACGACTTGATCATCGAAAATGGTTGCAGTAATTGCTATTTATTGCGATTTGGACTACATTACAAGTAAAAATTTAACACACAAAAAATAAGCTTCAAACTCAAACCGAAATCATTGTATTTTTTTTACACAACTGCTTTTATCCCATATTATTTTTTAAATGTGTACAATGCGCGTATGTGGGTATGTTTCACTGCAGTTCAATGTAAATCACTATGTGTAAAAAAGAATTACTGGCAGCAAACACTAACGCAAAAGAATGACGTAAAAATTGTCAGTATGTTACCATATTTTTAGGTATCAACAGGCATTATGTGTTTAAACTAATTCGTCCGACATTACAGTGGGAGAACGCATTATGATCCACTGAACCAGCCAACAATTACCAATCTTCTGTGAATAACTCGACTGAATGCTGGCCGATAACGTCGAAAACCACCAATATCTTGACAGGTAACCCTCCCTTTCATTTTAAGGCATTTTCCAACTCGTGCCTTGAAACTGACGTGGATATACTTGTCGAACTATTGGAGTTTTTGACGAATTTATGTGGCCGCATTGTCGCAAGTAGTTAGGGCACACAGCATGCTGGGCAAAGCTTAACTTGTCCTTGGGCAACGTGTTGAACATTATAGTCTGAATATTTCATAGGCTAGATATTCCTAATAAAAAAAAGCTAGGGAATACTCATTTACTATGTATGCAACTGATATGTTGACAAAAACATTTTTAAACATGTGTCTTTAAAACCAAGAAAGATTATTACTCTACTGTTTTTCAAAGTCTTCATCTGAATACTATCCTCTATCCGAGTCAATGCTGAAACTATTTGATTGTAAATTGAGAGTGATAGGTTGAAGGCTTTTATCCATCTTCACTTCCCTGTAAAGTCATACTCCTGAAACTGCCACACACAGTTGCCTATGCTGAAGGGGGTTGCAATAGACAGTTTCATGCACAAGCGACTCAGTGTCTGTTATCTTGAATGTTTTATTTGTTTTCCTACATAGTTTGTAACCTGTGCACAAATTAATTCCATTAGATTATACTGACAGTGATATGTGTATAATCGCAAAACTGTGTGACCACACTCATATGCAAGAAAGTCAGATTTGTACATCTTGTCATGTGACTTTTATGAATTAAAGAGCTGCAGGAGTTCAGCACGAGTCTGGCTTATATTGTCTGGAATATTTATATTTTTCAGCCAGAATACAATATCGCCTTTCTTGGTGCTTGTACTTTGTCTTTTCTCTGTAACAGCTGAATTATAACTTGCATGATAATTACAATGACCGACTTCGAAGCAAGGTATGGCAAGAATTGCTCAGTGAACCACTTCTTGAAAGTGACAGCGTTCATTTCCGAATGGTAGTCATTACTGTTTCTCTTACACCTAAATACAAGGTTACTCTCAGGAACCAAATCAGAAGAGCCAAAATGCAGAATAAGTATACGCAAGCTTTTTCCTATGGGAACTTTAAAGCTGCTAACACCATCGCTCATTTTCCAACAGGTATTCATGGAATTATCACATTCACTCATGTTTCATCATGGTTATACACTGTAGAGCTACTTCCTTCTCTTGAATCATGCATCTTTATAAAGGACGTGGTTTGTGCTGCTTCTACGTCACTTCTTTCAATCAAAAACTCCCTTCTTAATGTATTTGAAACCAATATCTATTATAATTCTTTGCACTGACGAAGCCCAACATCTCAAACATGCAGCGCTTTAAAATATCGTTGTCAAAACCATCTATTTGTGTTACAGGTTACTTACGATTTCATTGTTTCCAGGAGACACGAAAACAAATTTTCCTTAGGTTTCTACAGCTCTGATACTTTTGTCTACTGTTATTCTCTGTAGAGAACTCTTGCCGACATGTGCTTGTGCAGCTTGTTCTTGAGTCTTCAAAATGTCAAAGATAGAAGTCTCGCTGTCAGATTAACATTTGAAAAAGTTATAAATGTCGGACATGAACCTCCTCAACTACTTGTGAAGCATCTATATGTACACAATTACTCTGCAGTTCACAATTAAGTGACTGGCAGATGGTTCATCGAACCACCATCAAGCTATTTCTCTACTATTCCACTCTCAAACAGCGTGTGGGAAAAATGGACACTTTAATTTTTCTGTGTGAGCTCTAATTTCTCTTATTTTAGTATGGTGATCATTCCTCTGTATGTAGGTGAGCGTCAACTAAGTATTTTCACAGTTTGAGGAGGAAGCTGTCGATTGAAATTTCGTGAGAAGATCCTGCCACAACGAAAAACGCCTTTGTTTTGATGACTGCCACCTCAATTCGCATATCATATCCATGGCAGTCTCTCCCCTATTTTGCGATAATACAAAATGAGCTCTACTTCTTTGAACTTTTTTGGTCAATCCTATCTGCTGTGGATCTCACACTGGACAGCAATACTTCAGAAGAGGGCAGCAAAGCATGGCTTAAGTAGTCTCTTTAGTAGATGCATGTTGCATTTTCTAAGTGTTCTACCAATAAATCACAGTCTTTGGTTTGTTATACTAATGTTTGAAGAATTTTGGTATTTAGTTATTTTCACGTTATAACTCGCATGTTGTGAGAAAAAGTTGTTCTAAGGCATCGATCCATTGAAGAAAGTTCATGAAAACCTGTCACTCTTATTATAATCTGTTAGAATTAAATATCAATAACATTTCAGCAAATGAAGCTTTCAGCGTATTGCAATGTAAGATACAAGATGAGTGGAGGCGGATCATTAGCATAGCATTGTTAGTTAAAGCACCATAATCCAAAATGGAGATGTGGATTGATAGCTAGTTTGCATCCTGCTGCATTCTAAATTTTTTTCCCAGCTTCGCCTTTTCTGAAACGTTGCGGTAGTTTCCTATGAAATTAACAGCATTAATTTCTCTTCTATTTGGCACGTGCCAACAATGATGTCTGTTGTGACATGGGATATCTCGCGTCTGCTGCATGTCAGGGTTAACTGTCTCGTCCCGTGTGCCAAGGGCCTTAGTATCAAATGATGAAAGTGAGTTTATGAGTTAAGACTAATTCACACTGGCTGTCATGGTACCATCCTGTTATGGCACCATCACGTCAAGGTGTATCCCAAGGAGTTATAGAATAAAAAATTATTTTGTATTGGTCGTTGGTCAGTGTATATGCTTGTCACGGCACTCCAAGTCAATTAAGTCACATGATAACAACTTGTATAACTGCCCTCAACTGTTTTTTTTCGCGGGAATTACCATCTTTGCAAGATGATTTTCAACTGTCCTTGTGCCTGAGATGCATACACACAATACGGCAGCTTATACATGTGAATGCTGAAGTACATATTTCTTTGAAAATGACATTTATTGGTCTGAAATGGTTTGCAACTTGTACATTAGAGGAGAAAGAGAGAAGTGCAAAACAATGCAAGAAAGAGAAGCATGTGGGTCTGAAAAATGTCATGATGTGGTGCAGAAAGGGAATTTCACACATTGTGCAAGGGGCTTGAGGAAGATAAATCTGCATTTTATAAATATTTTAACAAGTTGAAGCACCAGATTTTTACATTTGTTATGTCAAACTGCAGCCAGAATTACTAAAAGGAACACCGTGCTATGAGCTGTCATCATATCCTGTGAAAAATTGTTTTCTTTAATGTTAAGGTTGATTACAAGTGCAGTGCAAATTTTTGTGTAATAGTCATATCTCTCTTAATACCTGTTCCTTTAAGATTTATAAGTTTTCTTTACATTCTGTATTTGGCTTTTAATAGTCCAAGTATGTTATGTGTAATTGCTTTAGATAGTGAAACCACATGAACGTGGACCACAGATTCTCGCAAATCTGTTTCACACACAGTCAAGGGAGCTACTTAACAATAACTGGGCCCGACACAAAGACATATTTAAACAAACAATTATAATACATTACTTGATGTATGAGTGATTTTACTTAATTCCTTTAATGCTTATGGGGGCAAGGGCAGCCAGGAGAACACGGCATCTAGCTCTGCCCTTGGCCATTTCCCTTAATTCCGCCCAGATCTTGCCAACTCTCCTTGCTACCTCTTCTCACATCCTCTTTCATGTATGTACCTCTAGGACTGCCTCTCTTCCTTGTTCCTTGGGGATTCCATTCAAATTAATCCACTTCCACACCAGCATAATTTTTATCAGACTTTCTAAGAACAGGATCACCAGCACTAGAATTTGAAGTAAAAATCACAGTTAAATCTCCTTTCCACATAATTTCTACATGATCTTTTAAAAAGCCACTGAACATTTCTGATGGAGAGACTTTTTCAGTTTCGTTACTTTTTATTTTACCATTATAAATATATCTTCTTCCATATAAATTTTGTCGGGACATGAAGTTAAATTTAGTAAAACTGACGAAGAAATAAAAGAATGCTCTATTCTTGATAAAACATTATTTCCTTTTGTTACAACTATAAAATCAAATAGTTTTGGAGTATAATAATCAGTTAAGTTCTTATTAGATTTTCCATCATAAGTAGGGTAATCTGATCTATCAGTCTGAACGATTTTAAATTTCATATATAACTGAACATGTTTTGGATAAACCCAATAACCTCCAATATTTATATTAATTTATGTGTTTCTACAAGAAATATTTAAATTATCTTTACTTTTTTCGTTAACAGGAAAAGAATAATATCAACAGTTTTCAACTTTGTTCATGTTGATAAAAGTTTTATAAAAATTTAATAAAAACATTAAAAAATTTATAATCCCCAACCATTATCATTGAGGCCCATACCTATTTTTCATTTTCTGTACATTATTCCTCTAACTGCTGTTGCTGCTAATTTTCAACATTGAAGCATCGTCAGCATATATACTTTCTTATGTCGTTAATTGAAGTTCTTTATCTGCTTCATATCTTCTTTCTAAATATATATTACCTCTGTATGCAGTATTATCTTTTTTACAAGCTTCATCTGATGAATTTATTCCTTTATCATCCCTAGCTAATCTTTCTTCTCATTTTGTTCCTGAACCACAATAATTATAACTAAGAATATGTATTTCAAAAGGAAATTTATTAATTAAAATATTAACTAATCCTGTTTCAAATTTTTCCAAAATGTGAGAGGTTAATTATTCAAAAATTCGATTACTGCTAATGTAACGATTCGGTTGGTTTTTATGTTCTTCCATTAAGCCTTGACCAGTTTTTGCATCTTCACTTGAATTTAAATCTACTAGTAATTTTTTTTGAAAAAACATACAGCTCTAAAGAAGCCACAATCCTGGACGTGCCATGATTGTCGTACCAGACTAATATTGATCCTAAAAATATTTGGGTGGACATAGCGGATCTTTAAAGATGTGATAATCCAGATGACTGCCATACCCAACATACTGCAGATAATACTTCAAACTGTTTAAAGCCCATTATCACCAAACATAATATCAAGTTTAATATGACTGCTATGATAACAGAGAATGCTTCAAACATCAAATCACTTGGTTCTAATAAGATTACGAATATCCCAGTTATGTGGTTGCCCTCCGAGCGAATATGCAGAAAGAAAAACTGGTCAAATTTTATTTATAAATCATAATGGTGATAGGTTCCCCCTTCTGAGATATGTATAGTGTCATGTTGATTGCAAACAAAAACTGTAGGTAATTTCAGGAGGTAAAAAATTTATTTCACTTATGTTGTAGTTTTTATATCATGTTTTGTCTTCAATAAAATTATGATAAAATGAAAAGAATGGGTTCTATTTTAATCATTGCTCAACTTGATAAAAATATTCAGAATTTTGTTGTGATGTTTTCAGTTTTTATGAAATATAGGACTTTCCAGACATATATATATATATATATATATATATATATATATATATATATATAATGGAAAATTACTAATTTTCTTTCTGTGTTATTTCAAAACAGATTAAAATAAGGTAAAAATACAGATCCAATGACCTTGACTCAGAACTGTGAGGCACTTTCATTTGTTTTAGTAAGTGAATGGTGAGCCATAAAAAAATACCAGGTAATTCCAGCAATGAATACTTGTGAGCTAAGTCCTGAAAAGAACGGTTTTGCTCATTTCTATTTTGGCCACGGCGTAGTAATGTTGTAGAGGATCTGGCAGATTTACTTGTGGTGCAGAATATCACTAACATTTAATGTTTCACGCTGACTTAGTTATTGTCATCCAGCACCAATTAATCCGCTTATGAAGGGCACTTTCAGACTGTGTGCTGTTCTCCAGGGGCAAATTTGTTTGTTTTTTTACCTTGTAATTCGGTGCAGATTCATGACATGTGGATCATGGCCCATCAGAAAACGTCATAAATTGATTCTCTGTTTGATGTTTGAGAAGAAGCCCTAGATTTCTCTTCACTTTTCGGCGCCATTCCACGGTTGTTGCCAGAGGATGGTCTGATTTCTTACCTCTCTATGGTCTGTGGCCCGAATATCTGTAAGGTGCTGAAGTTGATAACAGTCTTTCCTCTTCAACCAGTACATAATTGCTTTCTTACGTATTTGTAGGTCAAGTGGGCGTATTCTAAGTGTCACTTGAAGTGCCTCCACAGAAACGGTGCCAAATCTCCAGACAACGTGGGGAGTACTCCTTGCTCTACTATCTTTATTATTTCTGCTGGCATTACTAGTGGCAGCCAATGCATTCAGACACTTGAAAAATAACCCACAATAGCAGTTAAAATCGCCTTGTCAGTAGTCATATTGATTCTGGTGCCAGCTTACAATTGTGTCTGGCCAAGCGTTGCATCACTGTTCAACTACTTGTATCCATTTCTTTTAGACAGCTGAAATTGAGTCGCTGGTCTATAAATATAACTCAGTATCAGGACTCAGTTCTTTTTATGGACATGTTACTCAAACACACTAGTAACCCCCAGCACACAGCACATATTTGAATGCATAGTGCCTGTTCCTTCGAAAGAACAGACACCAGACAGATCTAGTAGCCGTGACACGCTATACAGGGTGTTACAAAAAGATACGGCCAAACTTTCAGGAAACATTCCTCACACACAAAGAAAGAAAATATGTTATGTGGACATGTGTCCGGAAATGCTTACTTTCCATGTTAGAGCTCATTTTATTACTTCTCTTCAAATCACATTAATCATGGAATGGAAACACACAGCAACAGAACGTACCAGCGTGACTTCAAGCACTTTGTTACAGGAAATGTTCAAAATGTCCTCTGTTAGCAAGGATACATGCATCCATGCTCTGTTGCATGGAGTCCCTGATGCGCTGATGCAGCCCTGGAGAATGGCATATTGTATCACAGCCGTCCACAATACGAGCACGAAGAGTCTCTACATTTGGTACCGGGGTTGCGTAGACAAGAGCTTTCAAAGGCCCCCATAAATGAAAGTCAAGAGGGTTAAGGTTAGGAGAGCGTGGAGGCCATGGAACTGGTCCACCTCTACCAATCCAGCAGTCACCGAATCTGTTGTTGAGTAGCGTACGAACACTTCGACTGAAATGTGCAGGAGCTCCATCGTGCATAAACCACATGTTGTGTCGTACTTGTGAAGACACATGTTCTAGCAGCACAGGTAGAGTATCCCGTATGAAATCATGGTGGTGAATCGAGGAAGTACAGTACATACTGACGAAACTAAAATGAGCTCTAACATGGAACTTAAGCGTTTCCAGACACATGTCCACATAACATCTTTTCTTTATTTGTGCGAGAGGAATGTTTCCTGAAAGTTTGGCCGTACCTTTTTGTAACACCCTGTATGTATATTAAGGGGGGATCACTGCTATCAGCTGCAGAGGGACATTAAGCTAATTCCGTTTAGTGTCCAACTGCAGCTGATAGCAGTGTTCCGCCCTTATTATATATTTACTATAGCACATAGTTTCTGGGGTAATTATGTCAGGAGTAGTGGTTGCTCCAAACTGTTTTGGAAGGGCAAAAGAACCTGTATGTGCTACCCACTTTGGTGCCTCTTTGTTGCTGCCTTTGTAATGACACAGAGGATGTAGTATTTGTCTGACGAATTTGGGAATGTTCTGTGCTGTGACACACTGTGGTCTGCAATGAATCAGATGTTGTTAAATTAATGGGATGATGGTTAGCACACTTTTGATATCAAATTGATATGCAAATTAATTAAATTGTCACAGCTGATTGATTTATGGCCTTAATATGTTGTCCTGCTACTTGGTTTTTCAAATAACCCCTCCCCCCAATTAATCTATTGTTCTGTTAATTGATTATGACCCCCAGGGATAATCTGTCCTTCTGAGAAACCCTCCCATCCCCTTTCAACACCTCCCCACTCTTCTGCGAAATCCTCAAGCCCTCCCCTCCCATCCCCACTGTGAGTTAACGAGCATTTCACTCTCATTTAAGGATATGGCCAAAAGAGTCAGCCTTCAGGAATTGTGAAACGAACCCTGTCGACCAGGACCAAGTGCTACAAAGAAAGCAGATTCACCACGAGATGGGGAAACTGATAGATGTCTATTGTCTTTTGAGGCCTAAGTGCTGTAGTGTGCGAGTGAGTCAGACAAGAACCTATGTCATAGGAAAACCCAGTAAAAGCCGTTTGTGTCGGACGAGATCTAGCATTGTTAAATATGGCGGACCTAAGATCAGCTATAAAGTGAAACATTTATGGAAACTACTTAATTCTGTAGTAATGCAGGGAATGAAGCCACAGTAATTTTAATCTAGCGTCCTTCATAGATTTTCATGGTGATCCCCATAAAACTTGAATATTGATCATATCTATAATAGTTTAGGATTTACTGTCTAACTGAAATTAACAAGTTTTGTAACAGAGACCTGAATGCTAAAATATAAACGCTTTGGTCGATTTTACCGATCGACATTTCATATAGAAGCACATCATTAAAATGACAAAAGTTGTAAATATCAACTCTGTAACTTTATTTGTTTAAAAGATATAGTAAATTTAAATTATCAGTATTTTCAGTTAAGCATCAGCTGATCATTTCCTCCACACAAAACACATTGAACGATGACAGGATGAGACCTTATTAAATCATTAGGTAATCGAATATTCGTTTTTAAGTTTAGTGCATAATAGTTACTTTTGTTCTTTATTTATTTATCAGAAAGCACATGGGTGCAAGGCTACTGGCCATGTCATTCAAAGTTAAGAAGGAAATTGTATTGGTTTTATGTACAAGAATTTAACGTTTAGTAAATAATGGATATTATTGTTACTTTATTTAGAACATGAAAGTGGTCAAGCTTTGATTATTTAAATATGTTAAAATGTAAAATAATGTAGAATAAGCTATAGCCAATCATATGGACGGCCTCAGGAAAGGGAACTGCCCTAGTCTGTTGAGCGAACATGTTCGGCGCGCGGGAAAACGTGGCAGGAGACAGGCAGAGTGACAGTGCTGGTAGAGACGTAGAAGCGGACGGTCGGTCTTTAGGTAGCTAGGAAGTGAAACGATTTAGAAAATTTCGCGTTGTGTGGTATCGCGGGACTTTCTCTCTGAGCGGTGAGCAGCCGCGCGCCTGGTGTGAACTCTTTTCACGTAGTGAATGAGGTGGAGTATTGGACCTGTAATTCGCGATTGGATTGTGAATGATCGAACTGTGTCAAATGGGTATGCGCTCGAGTGTAACAGTAACTCTAAATATGACCACTTTCGCTATTAGTTTCCTTTCTGAATAAATTTTATTCTAACCAAATCGCAATTGTGTGGCCTACATTATTTATGGGTCGTTAATTTAGTTCCCGATATTATTATTACCGTTATTATATGTTATGTTAACTTTGTATTTCGCAAACTTTCCATTAGCCGGACAATTTAACCAAAGGGTCACAAGTGTCTAATTTAGGGCGTGTAATGCGACACGTGCAGTTCGACCCCTAGACGAGTTTGAGCCAAGACATTTCAACGAAGAGGAACCGCATGTGAGCCCAAACATCTTTGGGATGTTAGCTCGCAATTGGGGGCTCGTCTGGGATAGTAATTTGGAAAATGTTAGTGAGGGACAAGAATCGTGCAAAGTGTTGGAAGACGAATGGACTTTGGAAAGTGTTAGTTGTGGAGTACGAAATTTGGAAAGTTTAGAATTTGATCTGAATTCTGCAAAGTGTTTCCAAAAGTATTATCTGAACTTTGATAGGGAGGCCCTCTCGCAAAAGTTAAATGTAAGATCGGTTCAGGGCTGAATATTAGGTTTCTTTAATAGTTGTGAAATTACAATTGTAATTCTCACGGTTAACGACATTCTGTGACCTAGGTCCCAAGTCTGTGGCAGTTTCGGCAGTTTGTGTGAGGGCTCTGAGCTACGAATTTTGCAACAGTTGTGTGCACCGGGTTTTAGCAGTGGTTAGGAATGATAAAAAAGTAACGTGGACAAAGAGGCGACACTGAATCCACGTGGCTCCAGCCAGCAGCGGCATCTTCAATGGCGATTCATCGCGCAGTGGCGGTTGCAGTACCACAGCAGAGGCTACGAGATCTTCAGCATTGGCCTCAACTGCAACATCGGCAGCAATACCATGGCAGAAGGATCCAGCACGACAGTGCTAAGTACCTGCGCTGATAGCAAGATTATGTATGGTTCTGTAGTTCAATCGCCAATAGTAGACGTCGCTAATATTAAGCAGTCGGCGGTTTGTGTTAGCCCAAAGTCGGAGCGGGAGAGTGTGATCGGCAGTGAATTTAGTAGGGCAAATAGTCCGATATCAGGCAAGGGAGATGAATTTGGGGGAGACATGATGTCGCAATTAATCCAAAATTGATTCTGTTTAAACCGATATGGATGACGTAAATTTAAAAATTGATTCGATTCAATCCGAAATAGCTTCGATTGTGAAAGATGAAGTAGGTAAAATGGCTAGTGGAATCGAGGAATTGATAGACGAAAAATTAAAAACCATTCGGTATGAAATGAGCCAAATTTCTAATGAAGTTGGGATACTTGACTCTAAGGTAGATCAAGCGGAGAAACATTTCAGTGATAAGGTGGAGAAGTTACAGGTAGATCTGGGAGGCAACGTAAGAAATTGTATGAGTAGGCAAGAGCTCTAATGGCTGAGACGACAGAGGCTATTAGCAACTTATTCGTTCGAATAGGTAAAGGGGAGAAAGAAGTAGATAAAATAAAGGAACAAGTAGAATCTGGCATTAAAATTGAAAATATTGAAGTTAAAAAGCAAATCAATGAAATAAAAAGCAAACTGAATTCCTTAGCTACACATCAAACTTCTACAGTGATCAGTGTTCCGTGGATGAACTCGGGATCGGTCAAATGTTTTGGAGACGACGGAAATTATCATCCAGCAAATTTTCTAGTGGCGTGCAGGGATGGTTTTATAACGGAAATGTCCGACGAGACGAAGATAAAATTCGTGAAAAGACAGTTGGAAGGTGAGCTGCAGTCGTGGGCAAATATACGCAGTGATACATTCACTGCCTACGAAATATTTGAAAGCAGTTTCCTGAACAAGTTCTGGAGTGAAGTGAAGCAAACGCGACTCCAAAATGAGTTTCTGAACGTGACAACATTTTAATACAGGAACGGGTAGATTCGAGGATTCTGTAAACGTGAACTTGCGAGGTTAATGCATCTGAAACGTCCATTGGGAGTGCTTACTGAAATTACGGTGTTGAAAAGGCGGTTACCGGAAAATTTGCAGTGGGATCTAGTGCACAGTCCTAGCAACTCAACAGTCGAAGTTTTGGACTTTGTAGAAAAATTAGAATGGGCATTGAAATTTAAACCAAGAAGTAAGCAGACAAATAGTTTTCAGAGCGGAAATAATAACTATGGTCTGGGAAACTGCTATGAAAGATACCCGGGAAGTTATCAATGGAACACAAACAACAGTTTTGATAAGAGAAACGGTAACGGGAACAAATCCAATGATAAATTCATGAGCAATGCTCTCTTCTTTTTCAAAATATTTCAAATACCTTGTTAAAGTTTTGTTAAATGGTTTTGGGATAAGCTGCCAAAAAGAAAGAAAACACAGAAAAAACAAAGCAAACAAAATAAAAGAAAAAGAAAAGAAAATCAAACCAATAAAAGATGAAAACAAAATATGAACAACTAAGACCCACTTCCAAGTGGCGGGACACGGGGAACGGTGCGACCGGATGCAAGAACTGGTGTGGAGGTTCAAGCCACATCAGGACCCACACACTGCTCGCAGCAGGTAAGTGGTCAATAAAGACCCACCATAAGCAATTAGGTGGTGGGTTGTAAAATAAGAGCGGCAAGCGAAAAAAAAATCACACGAATCTTCCAGTCTTCGATATACGGCATTTGAATTCACACGGTTTCCACGAGTAAGAAATTTCTCCCTCCAAGTCACAGACCTCTGTTAATTCTCTGAAAATCTCATCACATTCTGACAGCACTGTTCCATTAATTAGAAGGCTGTCTAGCCCCAACCCATCACTAAGTAGAGAGCTATCACAATGAGAAAAATCGATACTGACATACAGGAGGAGGAGGAGGATATTGGTGTTTAACGTCCCGCCGACAACGAGGTCATTAGAGATGGAGCACAAGCTCGGATTAGGGAAGGATGGGGAAGGAAGGCGGCCGTGCCCTTTCAAAGGAACCATCCCGGCATTTGCCTGGAGTGATCTAGGGAAATCACGGAAAACCTAAATCAGGATGGCCGGACGCGGGATTGAACCGTCGTCCTCCCGAATGCGAGTCCAGGACATACAGGAGGAAATTCACAATAATGCAGAGTATACGCGGACGGCACAAAGAAATACAGAAACATAATACTTACAATTCATCAGTGTCGAATCATGGTCTATAAATATCACCTTGTACATGTCCTGATCTCCTTCATCGTATTCCTATGATTAGAAATGCCTTAGACATACGGAAGTGTAATGGCACCAGAGACTTCACTGATATCACAGTCTCTGTCTTTCTCCCTCTCTCCTCGTTATTTTTATAACATCCAACTATAATAGCTCACTAACGCCATCTGGTAGAGAACTGGATAAGATATTACTCAACTTCTCTCTTTTGATAACTCAAAAACAAATAATGTCTGTGTATTAACATAAAGCATATGTGCTGATCCTATTAAATATGCATACATTGGTCCATTGGAGCAGGTGGTCAGCGATTGAATTCGCTTGCACAGAACTATGTAACGTTTTGTCGCCTGTACTGTAGGAGGACCATATCCCACAGACAATCAATAAGCTGTTTGAGACATTGTTTTTATGTTGTGGCACATCCAAGCTGGGCATGACAGTAGCTTTTACACCACAATACATCTTATTTTTCCACCGTGACTTTGAGGTCTGTGTCAAGTGCCAAACTGGCATTAACACGTTTTTATCCATTGGCTCTCACAGAAATGCCTTAGACATACGGAAGTGTAATGGCACCAGAGACTTCACTCATATCGCAGTCTCTGTCTTTCTCCCTCTCTCCTCGTTATTTTTATAACATCCAACTATAATAGCTCACTAACGCCATCTGGTAGAGAACTGGATAAGATATTACTCAACTTCTCTCTTTTGATAACTCAGTGTTTCTTATTGACAAAAATGTGGAAGACATCAGAACATATGGAAACTGGAGTAGTCGGCAGCACTGTGGAGTGTCTCCAAACAGCTCTCCAAAGGTAGCAACCTCTACATTTAAACTCATGCTCCACAGTGATGGGGTAGCACAGGCCTCAGTGTTCTGTTTTCAAAAAGACCAAGAGCATTGATTCCTATTATTGGTGGGGAATATTGTACAAGGTATATGATCACTGTTTTGGTGTTCTAGGTGGTAGTCATCGTGATTGCTAAATATTTGGACACTGCAACTTTCATTTTTTTTTTTTTGGCTTGCAATGCATAACTACACGTGGAAAAGAGGTATTCTGCAGGACTTAAACCCATAGAGCACAGATAGTATGGACCATTAGTTATCAATCACACCATCGGAGGAATGGAACGATCTTCATACACCCAGGTGAGCATGTAAGTACCCTCATTCATCCACATTTTTGTTGTATTTACCTCAGTTTTACATTTTTTCCATTAATTTTCGTGATTTTACCAGGTTTCCCGTAACTTAAACACATTTTACCCAATTACTCGAGTTCCAGCCACCACTATTGACGACTTGTCATGGTAACAAAATGTCTGATCACATCGATCTCGTGTTGCTATCAGCCAATGACATTGCAGCATGATTCTCAATTTCTGTATCATTTCTAAACCACCCTCCTTCAATACCTTGCGAAGGCTATACACATGTTCACGCATTGCCAAACCTATTACACTGTATACACCATATAATGAAAATACTGTTTCTTAGTGTAGCAATCAGCTATCATCAGAGAGGAGGTGCAAAAACTACTTTCCTTAGCCAAAATACTTTATACATTCGGTAACATTTTATTGTGGTTGGCCATCTCTGCCCATTTGGATGGGAGTCACAAAGTATCCTTGCATTAGTAGATCCTGAGCAAATCGATAGATGGTCTCTCTATGCATCTTGTAACTGTTCCTGTGTCTTTAACCAACCCGCCCCCGTCCCCTCCCCCCTGCAACATTGTCAGCGATTTAATTTGGAACTGACCTGAAGTAGGACAGCACTATACTGACTACATTCAAGGTCTCTTTAAGAAACAGAATGTGCTAAGTTCCACATAATCAATAAACTTTGATACTTTGCTTTCAAGCAGAGCATAACACATGTCCCAGATTTACACAACCGACCAACTCCTGTGGTACAGGTTGGTATCCTTACTCCAATACTGTAACTACCATTCTGCAAAGCCTCTTCTGTACCAATCTCACTCACATCACTCATTCAATTACACACGATCTCTCTAGATGCTTCCATGATAAGGAGTGTAGCACTCCTTATTGGTGTATACTAGATACGAGCCTGATACCTTTTAGAGTATTGTGGTAATATAACACACGATTAAGAAGAAGAAGAAGAAGAAGGAATGTATTATTTATGCATAATGGAGCTCTAGGTAGAAGGAGTTTGAACATTTTGCGTAAACACTTGTGCTATCAATTCTGTAGAATTGTTGTATTGTTTGAATTCCATACCAAGAAGGTATTGGAAAGAGGTAAATAATCGTAGGACATAAGCACAGACCCCTAAAAACACAGATCTGCATTTAAGCACGCTATAATGTTAAAACAGTGTCGTTTCTGGTATGTTAGTCATGTGGAATGAAATGCTGTGAATCAATGCACGGAATACAGCGTGTCCAGAAAGTAAGTATCTATTTTGTAGAAATAGTGATGATACTTGCAATGTTTGCTATGGTAACAGTTTACAAGTGATTACTTTCAACATGTCCACTATCAACATCATTATACACTTCCCATTTTTCAGCAGTGGCGTGAAATACCCTCTGAAGCATTACTGGCGTTATAGCAGCAGCAGCTTGGGTAATGCGGTTTCTGACCTCCTACGATGTGACAAAGCGTTGGGTGAACTAACGTCCTTTGATATATCCCCACACAAAAAAGTCCATCAGCGTGAGTTCAGGAGAACATGCAGTTTTGGCAAGGGACTTGTACATCTAACCCATCTCCCAGGGAATTGTAAAGTCAGGAATGTACGAATATCTAAGGCACAATGACATTGTGCCCCATGTCGCTGAAAGTGAACGGTATCCCGACGATGAAGGGTGGCAACAGAAAATTTGTGGGCATTTCTGGGTGCACTGCTCCATTTATGGTTTTTTCAGCAAAGAAAAATGGTCCGTAAACCTTGTCACAAGTGATGCGCATCCAAACATTAACCTTAGGAGAGTCTCGCATGACTTCAATATGTTCCACTGGTGGAGTGTTAGCACAGATAACGAAGTTATACCAGTTAGCCTTTCCACAAGTGTGGAAGGTCGGTTCATCGCTGAGTAAGATGTAATTCAGGATGTTGCGCTCTTCATGTGCAATGCGCAGGTCCATGCACATGGCTACACGCTATGCAAAACCTTCTTCATGTAGGTGATGGAGGACATGCAGCTGGTATGGCTTCTTCTTTAGGATAAATCGCAACATCTCGCGTACCGTTGAATGCTGAATGTTCAATTCCACTAAGAGACGCCCCACCGATTTTGGATTTCTTTCAATGGATGTACTGATGGCTTCAATTATTTCATTGGAGGTTGACAGACATCCTTGTTCGGTCTTCCTTGCTAGCGATCCAGTGCGCCTGAACTTGTTTACCCAACGTGGAAAAACACAAATTCTTTATGATCCATGCGCTACAAAGCTTTCCAGAGGCATAAAGAACCTAATGTTCACATACGATTATGATTCAGAAATTATGTTATGCTCACACCAATCCTATAAAATGATTGTTAGCAACGGAAAATGCATGAAACAATGATGTCTTCTGAAGAAATAGACAAACACATATCTGCAGTATTTAACATGTAAATTACCATCATACTGCTCTAACTACGTGAACAGAACGTAGTCTCTTCCCCACACGTGACTTCTGTCAAGCAAATTTAGACACTCTGATTGCAGTACATCACAAAGCCCCATTATTAACTTAGAAACACTGCAGTTATGAAACTGAAGACTCGATTTATGTCCAAGACGTGGCAGGGGAATGGAGTACATCGCATACATCTTTGTTCATCTAGAGGAGGGTGCCGAATTAGGTTTCCCATCGGTTCTGTGGTCATGATTCATCACACATGTATTGGAAGTACTCTACTGACTGCGGTATGAAGAGGTTTGCTGTTAACGATTGCAGATAGATAGCGCTCTAAACCACACACAGGAAACACAATTGGATATGAGTCAAACACAGGTTATACCACACAACTGATACTCTCTGAGAGAGCAACGGAAAAAGTGGTTAAATGGATGATAAATCACATTCAGCAGTATCTACTTCTCTCTAGAATGCATCATCAGTTTATCATTAAATCATACCTCGTTACAATCCCGTTCAACCGATTATCCATCTACTTTCTATCATCCTTTAATGCGGATCCATGTCAATTTAGAGGCAGATGGTTCTCTATTCCAGGGAGGCAACAAAGACAGCAGTCAACTTGTGAGTATCCCTATTACCTCAATAGACATACAGCAAAATGTTGTCGAAAACCTTGTAGCAACTGTTCTGTAAGGTATTTGTTAGCTGACACTGCATGGTTGTGACTGTGACATGGAGAGTAGAGAGAAGCATATTGTAAATAGTGCTTGTTAGAGTTTAAAACACGTAAACAGTCTTGCACAGGGTGAAACATGTGATCCAATCTGTAGTAGTTTATTGCAGTTCCCAAGCTGATAATAGAATGATACTTAATAAAAAATCTGTGAGGTGGTTGCCGATAACTTTTGGGTCATATCTGAGTTTGTGAAACAGCATGTATATAAATTTATTACTCTACATTTGGTGCTCATCTAAGTTAACAATCTGTTCTAGCAGTCTCATCGCTGTCCAAGAAAAATGACTGTTTCCCTGGTTCCCAGTGCTTCCACGTTAACTTTTTCTTGTGTTCCTCCACATCCTCGCTCACACGTACAACAATTTTCCTGCGCTAAGTAGGTCAAATGGTTCAAATGGCTCTGAGCACTATGGGACTCAACATCTGAGGTCATCAGTGCCCTAGAACTTAGAACTACTTAAACCTAACTAACCTAAGGACATCACATGCATCCATGCCCGAGGCAGGATTCGAACCTGCGACCGTAGCGATTGCGCGGTTCCAGACTGAAGCGCCTAGAACGTCTCGGCCACATCGGCAGGACTAAGTAGGTCATTTATCAAGTATTTAACCATTTTTCCGTTGTTCTCTCGAGGTTTATCAGTTTTGTGGTACAACCTGCTTTCGACTCATATACAATTGTATTTTCTGTGTGTGGCTTAGAACGCTATCTACCTGCGGTCGTTAACAGCAAACCACTCTATAACGTAGTCAGCAGAGGACTTCCAATACGTGTGTGATGAATCATGGGCACAAAACTGATGGAAAACCTATTTTTGCAATTTCTTTGGGCAAACGAAGATGTATGCGAAGTACTCCATTTCCCTGCCACATCTTGGACATAAATCGAGTCTTCAGTTTCGTAACTGCAGTGATTCTAAGTTAGTGATAGGGGTTTGAGACGTACTGCTGCCCTTGTGTATACATTTGCTTGACATATGTCGTGTGTGGAAGAGATTGCATTCTGCTCACGGAGTTAGAGCAGCATGATAGTAATTTCACATGTTAAACACTGCAGCTATATGTTTGTCTACTTCCTTGTAAGACGTCGTTGTTTCATGCATTTTCTGTTGGTAACAATCATTTTACACAACTGATGCGAAGATAGCATAATTTCCGAATAGTAATCAGATATGAATATTGGGTGCTTTATACCTCCGGACATCTATGTAATTAATAACGTTGTGTTTCAGTGCATGGTACACTGTGATACATTTCTGAATAGATCTTTAGGAAAGGGAATGAATCGCCGAATAAAAAATACAGGTTGTCATTTAAAAAAGTCATACCGATGTTCATATCTTTGTAAAAAACAAAGCTACAATGAAGGCAATAATGCTGATTGATGTCCCCCTGACGGTTATAGAACATTTGCTTGAAACATTTTGTAACTTGCATCTGGACAAACAGCAGTCTAGGGTGGTCAAAATAAATGGGACACTCTGTATAGTGCATGGATCACAAAGAATCTATGTTTCTTTTCGTTTGGTGTAGAAGTTAGTATTTTTATCACCTTAGAGTTTCTCAGGATAGTGAGTGGGATAGAAAATCTGCAGGGTGAATGTATATTATGTGTTGGAAATATATTTCCTGCATTGGAGTATTGACAGCGTTTCATTCCACACAACTAATATGTCGGAAACCATATTGCTTCAAGATGATAATCATATCGGGTCTCCAGTTGGAACATACCGTCATCTTGACACAATATTTCGACAGGCAATCTGGCCGCCATGTTCACGTGAATAAGCCGTCGCAATAACTCGGGAGAATTGAAATCAAACACGCCGCGGTGGCTCCTTTATACACTGCCTGTATGTCCACCATGCGTGCATTAACATATCTGCCCTCTAGCATAAAACACGACAGCGCACCAGTGGTGAAAAACTCGCGGAAACGATAAATTGGCATCAAACACTGTTGTCAACTTTTGATGACCGTAACAAAGACAGTTGTTTTTTAACGTAAAAAAGAACAGGGTTCCAACTCTTACTTAAAGGATACCGCTTATCTCTGTTTATAATATTTTCAGACAGCCGGATTTCAATAGCTCCTTTCACTACACAGTCCCAATAACACGACGCAGTGGCAACTACTTGCGTCTCATCACACAACATTTTATATCCTTCAGTAAGACAATGTTCTGCAGCCACAGATTTTTCCGGTTGAAATATATTAGTGTGGCGATAGTGCTCCACGCTTCGATCCTGGACTGTACGAATCATTTGTCCAATATAGGCTTTCTCGCAATGGCAGGGAATTTTGTAGCAACTGGGCTTCCTCAAACCCAAATCATCCTTCACTGAGTCCAGCAGCGATCTAATCTTAGCTGGGGGACGGAATACACTTTTAATATCAAATCTCTTTAAAATTCTTCCTATTTTTGAAGATATGATTCCCTCGAAAGGTAGGAAATCACAGATTTGCTTATATCTTCTGTTGGTTCCTGTGAAGGTCCAATCTCTAGAGCATGACGAACCTGATTGTCTTTATAACCATTCTGCTTGAACACAGCTTTTGTGATCCAATTCTTGTGTCAAACTATCTGCATCTGAGGTGGCATAAGCTCTTTTTACCAATATATGTAGGAACACACACTGCTTCATCATTATTGCACACTGAATTATAAATCTGTGTAGCCTTACGAGTCTGTGATTATGTTCTACGATCATTTCCCTCTTCCCAGTACCTTCTTGGTATTGCAAGACTCTAGACCGGTTGCATGTAATTGGATGAGAGACATGAGTAAGGTTGGTAGAGAACAGTCTTCACAGGATGGTAGATATGGTACTGGAATGAGAATACCGTTTGTAACACAGGTGTCGGCTGATTGCGCAAGTTTGGAACACTTGTTATGTTCTTCCTGAAAGCAAAATATTGAAGTGTATCGATTGTGTGGAACTCGGTTCGATCTGTTCCTTAAAGACGTGTCGAATGTAGTGGGTATAGTATGCTCTTACTTCTGGTCAGTTCGAAATTAAATCAGTGACAATGTTGCCGGGAAGGTTGGTTGGTTGGGGGGGGGGGGGGGGGGGGGAGGGGGGTTGGTTAAAGACACAGGAATAGTTACAACATGCTTAGAGAGACCATCTAGAGTTTTGCTCAGGATCTTCTAATGCAAGAATACTTTGTGACTCCCATCCACATAGGGAGAGATGGCCAATCATAATACAATGTTAACGAATTTATAAGTTATTTTGGCCAAGTAATGTAGTTTTTGCATCTCCTCTCTACTGATAACTGTTTGCTACTCTAAGAAACAGTATTTTCATACACCGTTTAACAGGATTGTGATGTGTCCACATGTGTATAGCATTTGCAAGGGAATGGATGAGGATGGTTTAGCAATGATACAGAAATGGAGAATGATGCTGCAATGTCACTGTCTGACAGCATTATGAGATCGACGTGACGAAACATTTTGTTGACATGAGGAATTGTCGAGAGTGGTGGTTGGAACTCGAGTAAATGGGTAAATGTGTTTAAATTACAGGAAACCTGGTAAAATTACGAAAGTCGATGGATAATATCTAAAACTGAGGTAAATGCAACAAAAATGTGGATGAATGAGGTTCTTACCTGCTCACCTGGGTGTTTGAAAATCATTCCATTCCTCCTATGGTGTGATTGACAACTAATGGCCATACCATCTGTGCTCTATGGGTTTAAGTCCTGTGGAATACCTGTTTTTCTACATGCAGTTGTACATCATAAGCCATAAAAATGAAAGTTACAATGTCCAAAGATTTGGCAGTCATGATAACCACCACCTAGAACGCCAAAACAGTGATCATATACCTGAGTGCGATATGCTACACCAATATGAGGAATCAACCCATGGGGAAACATTGCTGATGCTGTAGACAAACATGTTAAATGTGCTCCAAAGTTTGATACATATAGTGGAAATCGGAGGGTACCTCAAGAAAGAGATGAAAGCTGACATCTTAAAGGCGGTGAGTACCCTGAGAGAATGTTTCAGTGTAATGAAATTGGACGTGAGCATGGAAAACTAAAAATAAAGACAATGCGATCTTGGAAAGTGAGGTTAGCAACCCCCAGGTAGAAGGAGAGGACCGCAGCGTTGTGGGACAAGTGGCGCCAACACAAGAAACCTAGTGCGGCAAACACCACATACCGTCACCTAGTGGGACTTCTCATAACTAAAACCCGAAGACAGAGGCAGATGACCGGAGCGTTGTGGGACAAGTGGTACCAACAGTTGACCCAGTACAAGAAACCGAGAGCGGCAACCATCACATACCGACATCTAGTCGGACTAGTTGTAACTACGACAACCAGCCCCTTGATCACGACACAATATTAGAGGCAAAAATCACAGAAAAAGTTACCCAAAAGATAAGCCTTATAATGGAGGATTTCGCGAAGAGTGTAAAGATTATGATAAAGGAAGAAATTGCGAGTTCCAGACAAAAGATGCCAAAACCGCAGCGAATTCCCAACACCACGAAGAGAGAAACCGAAAATGCATTTCACACAAAAGAAGACGAAACACCTACAACACGAGAATACCAAGCAACGGAAACGAATGGAAATGAAGAACACTGGACTGAAATTACCCATAGAAGAAAGAGAAGACCAACTAAGCAACAGGAGACGCTGACTGGCGCTGGACCACGAGACGCAAGTCTACAAGCTGCAGAAAAGAAGGTCTGGCTCTATGTAGGACGGCTTAAACCTGAGACAACACCGGACTCAATAAAACAATTTCTCAATAAGAAAAGAATCAAAGAAAACGTGAAATGTGAAGAACTGGGAAACAACAATAATACAGTCTTTTAAAGTACGCATCCTCTTTCAGAACTTAGAGTTGGCGAATAAACCTGAATTCTGGCCAGCAGGAATCACCGTCAGACGCTTTCGTTTTCCCCGTTTTTTTTCGAGAAAACGGAGGGGTGCCTCTTCCATAAGACACAAGAATGCAGCCCAAAAGAATGCAAAGAAGAAGGAGCAGTAGGAACCTTAAAGATCCTCCTGTGGAATATAGAAGGTCTAAAAAGTGCAACCAACACAGCTCCAACAGACTTTCTGCAGGGATATGACATAGCAGTCCTAACAGAAACATTCTTAACCGAAGACTGGCAACACCCAGAATTTTACTGTACTCATCTCCATCCAAAACAAGGCGACAGAGGAAGACCCAGTGGAGGAATAACTGTGCTCATAAAGCCGGAATTAACGCCAATAACTGGGGACTTAAATTGCAGAATATATGTACAAAATTACAAAGCAAAAGTAACAGTGGAAAAGTTGCAGGAAGAAGGCTTTATCCTGTTAAACAATCCCAACATACCTACATGTATTTCCCACAGCGGCAAAAGTACAATAGACATTGCGTTCATAAGGGGACCAATCAGGGGTAATATATCACCTCTCTGGACTGCAGACCACACACCACTTCGGAAACATATCCCTCTGGAAATAAATATCCAAGGAGCATGGCGTAAAACGCAAGAAAAGGAGGAAGAAGCATTCTCGAGAACAATAGACGTCGGGAAAGTGGAAGCAGGATCTGATCATATAAAACAAATCGAAATGTTAATAGACAATTCGCGACTAGAGGAAGCAACAGAAGCGATAGGTGAACTCCTAGGACAAGCCGCCAACCCCAGATACAAAAGAAGAGCGAAAAAATGGTTCGACACAGAGTGTTACAGTCTAAGAAAAGCTGTAGTAGGAAGCCTACATAAACTAAAACATTGTGCAGAGAACCCTATACTCCTCAGGAATTACGCCGAAAAACGAAGCATCTATAAGAAAACTCAGATCATTCTGGGCAAAAGAAGGAAACAAACTAGTGGAGGAAACCTCAAAAGACTCATATATTGTGCTACGCCCCAGAAAACGAGCGGAAACACATTACATAGACATGAAAATATGGGAGACGCACTTCGACAAAGTACTGAAGAAGAAAGGACTAAGAGGGAGACCGAAGGGCAGAGAGGATTCAATGCTGCAAACAACTGTGGATTGGATCCCATTGACCACGGAAGAGATCAAAGATGCCATTAACAGCACCAAGAGTAAAACAGTTGCAGGCCCTGACAGACTTTATAGCGAATATCTGAAAGACACTGCCCAAATACTAACGCCAATGTGCACAAAACTCTACAATAAGTGTATAGAAACAGCCTCCTTTCCGGAACAGTGGAGACAGTCAACAGTAAAAGTGTTTTATAAAGGGAAAGTAGACCCCCAAGGACCCTAGCAAATACAGAGACATAGCCCTAGAAAACTTACCTTTCAAAGTGTTCACAAAAATAATAACAGGAAGAATAAAGCAAGTAATCGACGAACACCTCCCCGAAAGCCAAACGGGATTCAGAAAGGGAAGATCAACTCTGACAGCAATAGAACTCCCGCTAATGACCGTACGGGAAGCCCTTGAAGACAGAGAAAAGTTCTATGTAATATTCGTAGATTTTACATAAACCTTTGACTTTATAAACAGAAAGTTAATGACCAAAAAACTAGAGGAAACCCTGGGAAAAACATCTGGACACGAATTGTAAGCTCAATACTGCAATGGAACGAAGTAAGAATATCAGACAATCTCTCCCTATCGGAGCCGATACTCCAATCAAACGGAGTACTACAGGGAGATCCACTGAGTCCTCTGTTATTTATCCTTGCAGCGGAAGAAATTGTAAGAATACCCCAAAGGGAGGGTGTAGTCTCATATGCACATGCAGACGATATTGTAATAGATGCAAAGAATATTGCAGAGTTACAAGAAGCGATAAACAATATGGAAGATCGGTGTGTCGAACACGGCTTCGAAATAAATGTGGCGAAAACAGAAATGATGGTACTCAGAAATGGAGGACGAACACCTGCATCAGCTGACATCTTCGTACGAGAGAGAAAACTGAAGATTGTACCGGACTATAAGTACCTAGGGGTCACAATACAAACAACTGCAAAATGTTTCACATAACATGTAACAGAGAAAGCAATGCAATCAATAATGGCAGTACATGAAATACGATACATCAGATCTCTTAGCCTAGAGACAGCAATGACACTATTCACAGCCAAAATCTTCGCAATACTGACGTACGACATAGAAGTTATTGGACCACATCTTACAGTGAGCTACGTAACAACACTAGAAAGAGTTAAGGCGACCTTTATAAAGAAAGCAGTAGGAGTCTCCAAAACAACACGATCGACACTTGTATACCTGCTGGCGAGGGAACCCTTCCTTATTGAAGACCTTCGGACAATCCTGATGCTACCCAATAGCAGCGCCTTGGGAAGCCTACTTAAAACATTGAAGGAAAAAAGGGAAGACATACCTCCAGAATTTTACAGCACAGGTGCCATGATTGACCGAACATGGACAAAGGAAAACTTCGAAATGAGACACGTGATCATCAGATTGTCAGTCCATGGTTTCCACCACCTTATTTGCACCAACACGTCATATTATGAACCAAACGAAATGTGTGAGTGTAAATTGTGTCACCAAACTTGCAAACGTTACCAGATAGAGCTTTGCACTAAAAGGATACGAGCAATAAGTGACTATGCAAATCACAATATGTGAAATTTCTAATTTATCTTATTATTATCACTGTACATTGAATTTGTATCGCTATTTGGCTGCAATAAACTTATTATAATATGAGGAATCAATGCTCTTGGTCTCTTTGAAAATGGATCACTGAGGCATCAGCCACTCATCACTGTGGAGCATAAGTTTAAATGCAGAGGTTCTCATATCTGGAGAGCTGTTTGAAGACACTTCCAGTTTCCACATGTTGCGATGTATTCCACATTTTTGTCAATAACAAAGACCACCTCTGGTTTTTAGTTCAACCATACTGTGTATTATGGCAGCAATTTACAAGATGTGATGTCCATCTTTCTGTGAGAGCCAATGGGTCGAAATGTGTTAATGCTGGTTTAGCACTTTACACAGACCTCAAAGTCATGGTGGAAAAACAAAATGTATGGTGGCATACAAAGCTGTAATTATACACTGATGGTATGTGTTACAGCAGAAAAAACAATGTGTCAAACTGCTTATGAAGGGAAAACTCAGGAACACTCTCTTATGATTGATAGTCAGTGGGATATGGTCCTCCTACAGCATTGGTGACAAAATTTTACACAGGTCCATGCAAGCGACTTCGATCACTGGCCAACCGTTCCAATGATCAATGCATGCATATTTAATATGGTGTTGTGGTCTTCAGTCCCGAGACTGGTTTGATGCAGCTCTCCATGCTACTCTATCCTGTGCAAGCTTCTTCATCTCCCAGTACCTACTGCAACCTACATCCTTCTGAATCTGCTTAATGTATTCATCTCTTTGTCTCCCTCTACGATTTTTAACCTCCACGCTGCCCTCCAATACTAAATTGGTGATCCCTTGATGCCTCAGAACTTGTCCTACCAACCGATCCCTTCTTCTAGTCAAGTTGTGCCACAAACCCCTCTTCTCCCCAATCCTATTCAATACCTCCTCATTAGTTATGTGATCTACCCATCTAATCTTCAGCATTGTTCTGTAGCACCAAATTTCGAAAGCTTCTATTCTCTTCTTGTCCAAACTATTAATCATCCACGTTTCACTTCCATACATATCTACACCCCATACAAATACTTTAAGAAACGACTTCCTGACACTTAAATCTATACTCGATGTTAACAAATTTCTCTTCTTCAGAAACGCTTTCCTTGCCATTGCCAGTCTACATTTTATATCCTCTCTACTTTGACCATCATCAGTTATTTTGCTCCCCAAATAGCAAAACTCATTTACTACTTTAAGTGTCTCATTTCCTAATCTAATTCCCTCAGCATCGCCCGATTTAATTCGACTACATTCCATTATCCCCGTTTTGCTTTTGTTGATGTTCACCTTACATCCTCCTTTGAAGACACTGTCCATTCCGTTAAACTGCTCTTCAAAGTCCTTTGCTGTCTCTGACAGAATTACAATGTCATCGGCGAACCTCAAAGTTTTTATTTTTTCTCCATGGATTTTAATACCTACACCGAATTTTTCTTTTGTTTCCTTTACTGCTTGCTCAATATACAGATTGACTAACATGGGGGAAAGGCTACAACCCTGTCTCACTCCCTTCTCAACCACTGCTTCCCCTTCATGCCCCTCGACTCTTATAACTGCCATCTGGTTTCTGTACAAATTGTAAACAGCCTTTCGCTCCCTGTATTTTACCCCTGCCACATTTAGAATTTGAAAGAGAGTATTCCAGTCAACATTGTCAAAAGCTTTCTCTAAGTCTACAAATGCTAGAAATGTAGGTTTGTCTTTCCTTAATCTTTCTTCTAAGATAAGTCGAAAGGTCAGTATTGCCTCACGTGTTCCAACATTTCTACGGAATTCAAACTGATCTTCCCCGAGGTTGGCTTCTACCAGTTTTTCCATTCGTCTGTAAAGAATTCGCGTTAGTATTTTGCAGCTGTGACTTATTAAACTGATAGTTCGGTAATTTTCACATCTGTCAACACCTGCTTTCTTTGGGATTGGAATTATTATATTCTTCTTGAAGTCTGAGGGTATTTCGCCTGTCTCGTACATCTTGGTCACCAGATGGTAGAGTTTTGTCAAGACTGGCTTTCCCAAGGGCGTCAGTAGTTCTAATGTAATGTTGTCTAATCCTGGGGCCTTGTTTCGACTTAGGTCTTTCAGTGCTCTGTCAAACTCTTCACGCAGTATCGTTTCTCCTATTTCATCTTCATCTACATCCTCTTCCATTTCCATAATATTGTCCTCAAGTACATCGCCCTTGTATAGACCCTCTATATACTCCTTCCACCTTTCTGCATCCCTTCTTTGTTTAGAGCTGTGTTTCCATCTGAGCTCTTGATATTCATACAAGTGGTTCTCTTATCTCCAAAGGTCTCTTTAATTTTCCTGTAGGCAGTATCTATCTTGCCCCTAGTGAGATAAGCCTCTACATCCTTACATTTGTCCTCTATTCATCCCTGCTTAGCCATTTTGCACTTACTGTCGTTCTCATTTTTGAGACATTTGTATTCCTTTTTGCCTGCTTCATTTATTGCATTTTTTTATTTTCTCCTTTCATCAATTAAATTCAGTATCTCTTCTGTTACCCAAGGATTTCTACTAGCCCTCGTCTTTTTACCTACTTGATCCTCTGCTGCCTTCACAACTTCATCCCTCAGAGTTATCCATTCTTCTTCTGCTGTATTTCTTTCCCCCATTCCTATGGATTGTTCCCATATGTTCTCCCTGAAACTCTGTACAACCTCCAGGTCCCATCTCCTTAAATTCCCACCTTTTTGCAGTTTCTTCAGTTTTAGTCTACAGTTCATAACCAATAGATTGTGGTCAGAGTCCACATCTGCCCCTGGGAATGTGTTACAATTTAAAACCTCGTTCCTAAATCTCTGTCCTACCATTATATAATCCATCCGAAACCTGTCAATATCTCCAGAATTCTTCCATGTATACAGCCTTCTTTCATGATTCTTGAACCAAGTGTTAGTTATGATTAAGTTGCGCTCTGTGCAAAATTCTACCAGACGGCTTCCTCTTTCATTTCTTACGCCCAATCCATATTCACCTACTACGTTTCCTTCTCTCCCTTTTCCTACTCTCGAATTCCAGTCATCCATGACTATTAAATTTTCGTCTCCCTTCACTACCTGAATAATTTCTTTTACCTCATCATACATTTCTTCAATTTCTTCATCATCTGTAGCGCTAGTTGGCATATAAACGTGTACTATATGATCACTACGAGTTCTTGATGTCAACAATCAGACAGTATTTGTTTTCGATGAATTGTAAGGGTGGGGTGCAGTAATATCTTACTGAATTTTCTACCAGGTGATGTAAGCAAAACTTTTATAGTTTGATGTTAGTGAAATTTTTATAGTCTGTAGTTTGACTCCATTGGATGTTGTAAAGATAACGAGGAGAGAGAGAGAGAGAGAGACAGAGAGAGACTGTGCTGTCAATGAAGTCCTTGCCGCCATTTCACTGTTGTATTTGTAATATAATAAGAATGTGAATATGATAATGGAGATCACGACATGTACAGGGTGATATTTATAGACCGTCGTTCGATATCAATGAATTGTACCTTAGGTATTATGCTTCTCAATTTCTTTGTGCAGTCCGCATATACTCTACATTATTGTGAATTTCTTCCTGTATGTTAGTGTGCTATTTTTCTTGTTGTGATAGCTCTCTACCTAGAGAGTGATGGGTTGGGGACTAGACAGCCTTCTAACCAGTGGAACAATGCTGTCAGAACATGGTGGGATTTCGAGAGAATTAGCAGGGATCTGTAACTTGGTGGGAGACATCACTTACTTGTGGAAATCATGTGGATTCAAATGCTGTGTACTGAAGACGAAGATTCGTGAGAATACGGCAGGTAAGCGATACTCAGACAAAATGGGAGTTGAGAGGTGAGCTCTGTACTACTTCTTCTTAGGATGTGGGCAAACATATTACAACCTCTCATGTACATCTCATGAAGTGACTGCAGTGAGAAAATTAGGAGTTGATACGAAGATTTTCACCAAGAGGCAATCAGCAGCAGAAGTTCTGTCTTTCGTTTTCTCAATAAATAGGAGACAACATTCTTCCATGAAGTCTGTGTGTCTGTAACTGGATGGAATGACATTTTAACAGGTAGATTAAATTTAAATTTAATTCTATATGTTTCTTTTGCAGGCCATCATATGGGTGTGGCAGACTCCATGCATCCATATTATTGATTCACCTAGATGGGCATTGGATCCGCCTTCTTCAGAGTGGATGCACAAGTATATCTGATCTCCTGCAGGAATCTCAGAGTTGCGAGCATGGAGGGAATGAATGGGGACTGCCGATAGGTGGCGCTTTGTGGGAATGTGGGTCAGCCATGAGGTATGCTGAGATAGACCGTGCGGTTGCGATAACACGTGTCCCAGATGGTGCGGTGGTTAACGCACCTGCATCATAAACTAGAGATCCTGAGTTCGAATCCCAGTGCAGTACACATTTTCGCTCGTCGCTGTTGATTCTGTGTTATTTACTGATGCAGGTGACATTAGTAATCCAGTTCCTTTCCTTTCTCTCCTCCCCCCCCCCCCCCTCCACCATCAATTTACGTATAACAGACCAAATTTTGCACATGAACTGGCATGACTATACCTCATAATATTATAATATTTTAACTTAATTTCAAATGTGTTAGTGTAACTAAACATTGTAGTGTTTACAGGGCAAAAATCAACATAAAAAGGAAAAAAAACTGATTTTGTAAGAAAAGTGTACATACTCCATTTGATCATGTGGCACACAGATATATGTTCAACCAGAACCCAGAAGGCACATGCTACTGGTCTGCTACATTATTCAGCATTGATGGACCACACATATTGTAATTTGCATTTATGAACTACACTATTATAGAACACTATTCCACACAAAATAGCACTACACTACAGAACATGTGTTGTTATGGAAAGTCTCTTAGCAGATTATCATAAGCCTCTGTGTCGAATTTGAGTGTCAATGAATCTCGAGGGCCAGATAGAGCACTGTCACCGTGAACTTAAAGTGCCGCCGTAAAAACAGCCGCATCGTCTTTATATCTGTCTACGTTAGGACAATGTTTTCGATAGACGGTACAATTGTCAATGAAATATTAGATTTTGATATAGATAATTTTATAGCTTAATTTCTTGGTAGCCTCCTTATTTTCCTAGTGAATTACTGCCTGGTATAACATTATGTTAATAATTACTGTGTTCCGAGAATCATTGGAAAACTATGCTGAAAATAATTCAAGCATGAATCACCTGTTTTTTACGAATTAAAATTTTATAAAATTATGTAAAGTAACTTTCATTGAAAATATATTCAGTCTAAAGATAGTCCAAGCACTCGACTATGGTTTCAGAAAGCTCGCGTAAGTAATTAAATACTTCTTCCACATTTAAGAAACTGAATGTTCAAATGTTCAAATGTATGCGAATTCCTAAGGGACCAAACTGCTGAGGTCATCGGTCCCTAGGCTTACACACTACTTAAACTATCTTAAGCTAACTTATGCTAAGAACAAAACACAAACCCATGCCTAATGGAGGACTCGAACTTGCAGTGGGCGAGGCCGCGCAATCCGTGACAGTGCTCCTCAAACCACGCGGCCACTCCGCGTGGCTAAGAAACTGACAAATTATTATCTTTATATTTGTGCTCTCGCTGTGTATGTGTGAGTTGGCTTGCCGTTCAGTATTCTTGCGTTGTCTCGTCTATGCTGCATGTTTATGTACCAGTATCTTTGAAAAAGGAGTGTTTAAATCTGATTTCGTCAGATCGGAGAAGTGGACTCTGTAAAGGTAAGTGTTAATACACTGATAAGTTAAAGCTTTATGACAGCCTATTTATTAGCCTGTTGGTCCACCTTAGTAAAGCAATACAGCAGTCATTGTGCATGGCGTGGTTCAAAATGGTTCAAATGGCTCTGAGCACTATGGGACTTAACATCAATGGTCATCAGTCCCCTAGAACTTAAAACTACTTAAACCTAACTAACCTAAGGACATCACACAACACCCAGTCATCACGAGGCAGAGAAAATCCCTGACCCCCGCCGGGAATCGAACCCGGGAACCCGGGCGCGGGAAGCATGGCGTGGACTCGACAAGTCCTTCTTAGATTTACAGGTATGTTGCACCAGACGTCTATGCATAGATGACAAATTCCGGAAAATTATAGGCTGATGGTCTGAGGGTGTGGAACTGGTGCCTGATAGTGTCCCAGACGAGTTCGGTCGGGATCACACCAGGCAAATTTGTGGCGAAGATGTCAACATTCGTTCACTATCATGTTACTCAAACCGCTGTAGCATAATTCTGGTTTGCAATAATGTTCACATGGTTCACGGCTGTATGGTGCCTTCGATTACTACCACAGGTCTCATGGAAGCCCAGGTGAATGGTCCCATAATTTTGCCCCCCCCCCGACCTGCGTCTGTTGCTCTGTTACCCTGACCATGCTGGGATCGAACCCCAGACACTGTGCTCGGAAGAGGCACGCATGTCCAGCACCATTACGCCTAATCGTGTTTTCATTTTCCATCAACCGCCTTTCATGAAAGGTCACGGCAGTTGCACGTGAACAGCCGACCAGTTTCGTCACTTCCGAGATGCTCGTTCGCCCGAGCCAGATCATAACTGTCTGCCCTCTATCAAAGTTGTTTATGTCAGTGGATTTCCCCATCTGCAGCCCACATCGTCGCTAGAATGGTTTACCATTCGTCTCTGTTGTGGCAGTGGACACAATATTTGGGTCGTCAGTGCAGGACATCGACTTCTACAACATCTCTCTCCTCTGTGTATGATGGGGAATCAAATAAAAACGGAACACTCGCCACACAGGTACTATGGAATGGTTCCATTCAAATTAATCACCACACAAGTTAAGATATTTATCCCACAGGAAGACCAGATGATCAGTTCCTGTTTCGTAGAACGCGGTCGTCCTCTGACGTATCCACATCTGCATTAATTCTTGCACTTCCGCGTACGACTGAAACCGATGTCCACACGCGTCTTTCTTCAGGTTGTAACACCAATATCGACTGTAAGTAGTTTATACAGTGTCATTATGTGTTTGTGACTATGAAGTGGTTGTTCTTTACTAGTTAAGATCTTTGAACTGGCAGAGGGAAGTTGAAGTTTGTAATGTTCTTATCGTAAAAAACTTAATAACGTTTAAAAGTAATGAAACTTTATAAAATATAAATGTTAAGAAAGAGAAATGAGTATGTAAAAAAGTGGTTCATGCTTAGGGATCTTGTACTGTATAGTAAAAAAGGCGCAGGGAACCCCCTCCGTATGGAAGTGGCCTGGCGCGCGCTAAAAGATGGATTTTGCGGTCGATCTGGGCGGCTACTGGGGGAGCACGCTACGCAGTTCAGTGGCTAGCCGTTTTACGGTTAACATCGAGGGTGCCAAGTGAGGCATTTGAAAGCCAATTTATATTGAAATTGCCTCGGATGTGGTTTTGGCTGTCATATAGTGCTCTTGTTATTATGGAATGGCTCTAAAACGAGGATAGTACGTCGCCAAGAAGAATTTATAAAGAGCATTCAACAGCAAGATTGTGAGACCAGATAGCCACCACGTGCTTGCCACCACTATTGCGCCACTGCTCCACCTGCTTCAGGGACTCAGATATGTATGACAGTATGGACCAGTATGTTTGTGTGAGTGGTTGTTAACAATAATTCCAGTGATATAAACATGTATGTGAACCTTAAAATTGTCCTGATCATGAAACCAGTGTAGGGTCCCATCCTAAACGTGCAGAACTATTGATTTGTTTCTGCATTAAATGCGCCAAAATTCAGTGCCAAACTGTATATATGCTGCTAGTTAAATTACCTGCTCCACAGGTAATGAGAAAGGCACACAAACTGAACTTATACAAAAGTAATTTTGCTTTGATTATTACTATGAACTATTTTCTGAAGTTAATTGAACTTAATGTTGGAATTACTTGCTTTAAAGTACGAACATATTAAATTGTTTCAAGTGGGGCTAGAAATCAATATTGGCAAATTGCAATTTGTTTCTGAAATAGTCACAGAATTTGCCGGTAAGGACAGTTTCAGTTTATGGGTCGCTACTATATTCTTTTATATTATAAGAAAGATAAACGGAATTTTGCACTTGCTCTAGAAATCTGACACGTTTCCATAATAGTGAGAATATAAAAAGTGTTTATGTAGTGTTATTTAACTTCATTTGTGGTGTTTGTATGTTAGTTAAACCAGGGCTCTTGTCATGCCCAATTTTAGTCTCGTGATGTCTTGAGTAATATATTAGTGCTGAATTGATTAATGATTGAGATAGTAACTATTATTGCTAAGAGTGAAATATCATTTAACTTCCTATGATTGCTGATTTGTGGAAATAGTAACTACTGCTACCAACTACTCAGTTCGTCTGGTATTCACTGGACTGTTTAAAAGGAGTATTAATGAAACTCACTTTAGCAAGTCAGTTTCATTTTTCTTTAAACTTAATGTTTCAAATTATTATGCCTAATTAGGCTGGCGACCGTTTGTTGTTTCATTCACGTGAACTTCACTACTATCATTACTTCCAAAATAAAGCCTTTTAGTTTTCTATTAATTGCCATAGATACGAAATTACTGTTCGATACCCTCTACCTGTTAGGTAAACACACGGTCAAAACATTCTAAATTCCTCCCAAAGGGTAACGCTACCTTGCTATATAGTGTTATACGTGGCTTTTACGTATGAGAGCTTAAGGTTCAGTTACAAGAAAACTGCGGCTCGTGTTATAAGGTCGCCAAAGATGAAAGAATCGCACTGTGAATTATCCAGGCTGTACCGAGGATGTTACAGTATTTCCCAATCAAATTTATGAAGCGTAGCCTTCGTCCAACCGGCGGTGTTGGGACGGGTGTTATTGTGCGACAGGATGATGCCGTCTGACAGCACTCCTTGAACACTTGACTATATGGAGTGTGGCAATTTTTGCAAAATGTCTCTGTAGTGCAGAGCACTGGCTGTGATCCCACGCTTGAGGGACTCGACCAGCAGAGGGCGCCTACATTCAAGGAAGGAGCGCATCATGACCTGTGTGAACAGCTTTGGTTTTCTTTTACAGGGGAAGTGTGGGATGTTCCCACTATTGGCTTCACTGTTTTCCCTCGGCCTCTAAATGGTGGGAAAACGAAAGGTCGTGATGACCTTCATCGATTGTGGGGCCTTCTGCTCTTCGAGATCCTCAAGCGTGGAACCACAATAAATGCGCAGTGCTATGAAGTCACTTTGCAGGAACTGTGACGCACCATAAAGTCAAAACTCCCAGGAATGCTGTCGGGCGGAGTCATTCTGTTGCACGACAGCGCCCGCCCCCACACTGTCAGTCGGACGGAGGCTGCGCTTGAAACATCTCTGTGGAGCCGTTTCATAAGACGCTTGTCTCACTGGATTCTGTGCATCCTATTCTGTCCACTGCCTGACTGCGGTTTAATTTATTAACTCTCCCAGGAAGAGTGGGCAAACAAACTAAGGCTTATTAAATGATATTATGTTTCATTTTTTTGTGTTACATAGAAAATCTTGGCTTGTATTTATTACGTTTTTCCCTTCACTCTACCCTATGTGTGTGTGAATGTGACTGAATGAGTGTTTGTACATGTGGTTTCTGGTTTCTTTTGTGGGGGATGCTGAGTTGGTTGTCGTCTGCTAGGAGCAGGTGATGTTTGCTTCTCGTTTGGAGGATGGCACAGGATGATCAACTTAGGATCCCAGTACCTGCACAGAGAGAATTACCCCTTTTAGTCTGAGGTTGGTTTGTCTGTCAGGTTGGTGGCTAAGCCGAAACTCGGGGGAGAAGGGACACTCTGCAGCTAGCGGCTGGTGAGTACAGTTCGTAGCTCCTAGAGAAGGTTTCTGCCTTGCCGAGTTAATTTTATTTCGTGACGGCAAAATAATTCTGCTATTGCACCATTAAAATGTCTTACATTTGTGCCTGGTTTAATGTATAATTTCTGAACAGTTAACTCGTAATCAAGTTTACCACGTGCTGAATTTCGGCGGTTCGCAAGCGTCAGGCGCGGATTCCGTGTCATATATCTACTATACGAACCTTGCGAATCGGATAAACCTCTTTCCAAGCTAGTGCATGAGCGTAATGGTGATAGGTCTCTCTCTGTACTATTTCTGTCGTGGATATATAGACGGAATGGTTGAATTATTGTGTACCATTTCCCTTTTGTGTGTTTTTCCTTTTCTAATTGCGCTATTCTACCATTTTTTGACGAATTATTTAGTTAAATTTTTCATCCAGGCGCCAGTCATGTGTATTCATAGGATGTGCATCAAATTCAGTAATGAAATAAATGTGCTATGTAAAAGATAAACACTGCCTCTTTTATCTTTCTCATTGGTGCCAGTTTTCAAATTAATTTTCTATTCCCTATTTTTTTTTTAAAATTAATCAGCTTGCTTGTGATGAACAAAAATGGGAGAAAAAATCAATTTAATTACACGAGCTCACTGATATACGACCTACAATGCAGTTAATCTTATTAGTGTCTTTAAAAAAATTGCATTCTTATAATTAAATTCTTAATTTAATTGAACTGATAATTTCCAGTTCGGTCTTTTCTTAATTGTTAGGAAGGGCTTGGGCTGGTGGCGACCCTGTAATTTTTTAAATTATAATTGTCCATGTGAGGTGGCTTAACCAGAAATTGGGCACAAGGGTTACATCTCCATTATTCTGGTATGTAACGTATGTCGATCCTTGGCTAGAATCCGTTTACAGTTCTACATACATAATACATACTCCACACGCTTCAGCGATTTGATTGCCAAGCACTTCTGTACAGCCCGGGTGGTTCACTGTACAACGGACAAGGAAGTGCAAGACTGCGCGTGGTTGCGGATACGTCAGCGGCTGACCGCCTTCTACGAAACAGAAACTGACCGTCTTGTTTCGCAGTGGGATAAATGTCTTAACTTGAGAGGTGATTACTTTTGCAAGAAACCATTGCGTGGTTCCATTGTGGTGAGCGTTCCGTTTTCCTTTGATTGCCCTTATACATATATTTTTGCTAATTTTCAGTACAAAGAGACGCAACGCTCACTACGAGATTCCGCCGATACTGAAAATTCCAGCTAAGTAATCTGGCAAGAACAACGCTATGCAGTATGGTTGGGTTCTTTTTATACGCCGTTGCAATGCCTGCATTGTGGTGGTGGTCATCACACTGAATCACTTAAGTCCTTAATACCCGAATAAATTTTTGCATCTATATCTATATGGATACTCTGCAGACCACATTTAAGTGCCTGGCAGAGGGTTCATCGAACCACCTTCACAATTCTCTCTTATTCCAATCTCGTAGAGCGCTCGGAAGGAACGAACACCTATACCTTTCCGTACGAGCTCTGATTTCTCTTATTTTATCATAGTAATCGTTTCTGCCTATGTAGGTCTGTGTCAACTAAATATTTTCGCATTCGGAGGAGCAAGCCCCGGTTGCCGCCCGCAGTGGTGCTGAGCCCTCGCCTGTGGTTGAATGGGAGGTCGTTCCAAGGCGTGGCAGGCAGCGAAAGTCGTCCCCGTAGGCTGATCAGAAAGTATCCCCGGTGCGTCTGACAAACAGGTCTCAGGTACTGTCTCTGGCTGAGCCAGATGCAGCTGCCTGCCCTGTTTCAGAGGATGATTCTCAGCCTTCAAGGTCCGGGCAATCGCAGAGGGTGGGCTTATTGGTAGTTGGGAGCTCCAATGTTAGGCGCATAATGGGGCCCCTTAGGGATATGGCGGCTAAGGAGGGGAAGAAATCCAGTGTGCACTCCGTGCGCATTCCGGGTGGAGTCATTCCTGATGTGGAAAGGGTTCTTCCGGATGCCATGAAGAGCACAGGGTGCAGCCAGCTGCAGGTGGTGGCACATGTCGGCACTAATGACGTGTGTCGCTTTGGATCTGAGGAAATTCTCTCTGGATTCCAGCGGCTATCTGATTTGGTGAAGGCTGCCGGTCTTGCTTACGAGATGAAGGCAGAGCTCACCATCTGCAGCATCGTTGACTGAACCGACTGCGGACCTTTGGTGCAGAGCCGGGTGGAGGGTCTGACTCAGAGGCTCAGACGGTTTTGCGACCGTGTTGGCTGCAGATTCCTTGACTTGCGCCATAGGGTGGTAGGGTTTCGGGTTCCGCTGAATAGGTCAGGAGTTCACTACACTCAGCTGGCGGCTACACGGGTAGCGGAGGCTGTGTGGCGTGGACTGGGCGGTTTTTTAGGTTAGAAGGCCTCGGGAAAGTACGGGGTGGCCTGCAATCTCAAAGGGTGCATGGCAAATACAGCACGTGCTTGGATCAAGGAACAGTCGGAATTGTAGTTGTAAATTGTTGTAGTTGTACTGGGAAAGTCCCTGAGCTTCAAGCGCTAATGGAAAGCACAGAAGCTAAAATCGTTATAGGTACAGAAAGCTGGCTAAAGCCTGAAATAAGTTCTGCAGAAATTTTTACGAAGTCTCAGACGGTGCTCAGGAAAGAATGATTAGGCAGAATTGGTGGTGGAGTGTCAGTAGTAGTTTATCTTGTAGCGAAGTCGAAGTAGATACTCCGTGCGAATTGGTATGGGTGGAGATTATACTTAACAGCCGAACTAAGATAATAATTGGCTCCTTCTACCGACCCCCAGACTCCGATGATATAGTTGCTGAACAGTTCAGAGAAAATTTTAGTCTCTTAACAAATAAATACGCCACTCATACGGTCATAGTTGGTGGGGACTTCAACCTTCCCTCTATATGTTGGCAAAAATACTTGTTCAAAACCGGTGGTAGGCACAAAACATCTTCCGAGATTGTCCTAAATGCTTTCTCCGAAAATTATTTCGAGCAGGTAGTCCACGAACCCACGCGAATTGTAAATGGTTGCGAACACACACTTGACCTCTTAGCCACAAACAATCCAGAGCTAATAGAGAGCATCATGACTGATACAGGGATTAATGATCACAAGGTCGTTGTAGCTAGGCTCAATACCGTTTCTTCCAAATCCACCAGAAACAAACGCAAAATAATTTTATTTAAAAAAGCGGATAAAGTGTCACTAGAAGCCTTCCTAAGAGACAATCTCCATTCCTTCCGAACTGACTATGCAAATGTAGACGAGATGTGGCTCAAATTCAAAGATATAGTAGCAACAGCAATTGAGAGATTCATACCTCATAGATTGGTAAGAGATGGAACTGATCCCCCATGCTACACAAAACAGGTCCGAACGCTTTTGCAGAGGCAACGGAAAAAGCATGCGAAGTTCAGAAGAACGCGCAATCCAGAAGATTGGCTAAAATTTACAGACGCGCGAAATTTGGCACGGACTTCAATGCGAGATGCCTTTAATAGGTTCCACAACGAAACATTGTCTCGAAATTTGGTAGAAAATCCCTGTATCAGTCATGATGCTCTCTATTAGCTCTGGTCGTATGTAAAGTACAAAGGCGGCAAGACGCAGTCAATACCTTCGCTGCGCAGTGCCGATGGTATTGTTACCGACGACTGTGCCGCTAAAGCGGAGTTATTGAACGCAGTTTTCCGAAATTCCTTCACCAGGGAAGACGAATGGAATATTCCAGAATTTGAAACACGAACAGCTGCTAGCATGATTTTCTTAGAAGTAGATACCTTAGAGGATGCGAAGCAACTCAAATCGCTTGATACGGGCAAGTCTTCAGGTCCAGATTTTATACCAATTAGGTTCCTTTCAGATTACGCTGATACAATAGCTCCCTACTTAGCAATCATATACAACCGCTCGGTCACCGATAGATCTGTACCTACAGATTGGAAAATTGCGCAGGTCGCACCAGTGTTTAAGAAGGGTTGTAGGAGAAATCCATCGAACTACAGACCTTTATCATTGACGTCGGTTTGCAGTAGGCTTTTGGAGCATATACTGTATTCAAACATTATGAATCACCTCGAAGGGAACGATCTATTGATACGTAATCAGCATGGACTCAGAAAACATCGTTCTTGTGCAACGCAGCTAGCTCTTTATTCGCACGAAGTAATGGCCGCTATCGACAGGTATTCGCGCGAAGTAATGGCCGCTATCGACAGGGGATCTCAAGTTGATTCCGTATTTCTAGATTTCCGGAAAGCTTTTGACACCGTTCCTCACAAGCGCCTTCTAATCAAGCTGCGGGCCTATGGGGTATCGTCTAAGTTGTGCGAGTGGATTCGTGATTTCCTGTCAGGAAGGTCGCAGTTCGTAGCATTAGACGGCAAATCATCGAGTAAAACTGAAGTGATATCAGGTGTTCCCCAGGGAAGCGTCCTGCGACCTCTGCTGTTCCTGATCTATATAAATGACCTGGGTGACAATCTGAACAGTTCTCTTAGGTTGAACGCAGATGATGCTGTAATTTACCGTCTAGTAAGGTCATCCGAAGACCAGTATCAGTCTCAAAGCGATTTAGAAAAGATTGCTGTATGGTGTGGCAGGTGGCAGTTGACGCTAAATAACGAAAAGCGTGAGGTGATCCACATGAGTTCCAAAAGAAATCCGTTGGAATTCGATTACTCGATAAATAGTACAATTCCCAAGGCTGTCAATTCAACTAAGTACCTGGGTGTTAAAATTACGAACAACGTCAGTTGGAAAGACCACATAGATAATATCGTGGGGAAGGCGAGCCAAAGGTTGCGTTTCATTGGCAGGACACTTAGAAGATGCAACAAGTGCACTAAAGAGACAGCTTACACTACACTCGTTAGTCCTCTGTTAGAATATTGCTGCGCCGTGTGGGATCCTTACCAGCTGGGATTGACGGAGGACATCGAAAGGGTGCAAAAAAGGGCAGCTCGTTTTGTATTATCACGTAATAGGGGAGAGAGTATGGCAGATATGATACGCGAGTTGGGATGGAAGTCATTAAAGCAAAGACTTTTTCGTCGCGGCGAGATGTATTTACGAAATTTCAGTCACCAACTTTCTCTTCCGAATGCGAAAATATTTTGTTGAGCCCAACCTACATAGATAGGAATGATCATCAAAATAAAATAAGAGAAATCAGAGCTCGAACAGAAAAGTTTAGGTGTTCGTTTTTCCGCGCGCTTTTCGGGAGTGGAATGGTAGAGAGATAGTATAATTGTGGTTCGATGAACCCTCTGCCAAGCACTTAAATGTGAATTGTTGAGTAATCATGTAGATGTAGATGTAGAAGTTGGAGATTGTAATTTGGTGAGAAGATTCCGTCGCAACGAAAAACGCCTTTCTTTTAATGGTGTCCACCCCAAATCCTGTATCATTTCAGTGACACTCTCTCCCCTGTTTCGCGAGAATACAAGACGTGCTGCCCCTCTTTGAACTTTTTCGATGTACTCCGTCAATCCTATCTGTTAAGGATCCCACACCGTGCAGCAGTATTCTAGAAGAGGACGGACAGGGGTAGTGTTGGCGGTCTCCTTAGTAGATCTGTCACATTTTCTAAGTTTCCTGCCAATAAAACGCAGTCTTTGGTTAGCCTTCCCCGCAACATTTTCTATGTGTTTTTTCCAATTTAAATTGTTCGCAATTGTAATTCCTAGGTATTTAATTGAATATACGGCCTTTAGATTTGACTGATTTATCGTGTAACCGGAGGTTAACGGATTCCTTTTAGCACTCATGTGGCTGACCTCACACTTTGCGTTATTTAGGATAATTGCCTGAAGGAAAAAATGTTAAAAAATCATATTTTGTAACCAGTAACGAAATGTTATAGAGCACATAAGGTCAAATCTGAGATACGTATGTTGTAACTGTCAGGTATAACTGGATATGACGCGTATATGCGACGATAGGCATTTGAGAAATTAAACACTTAGAATACTTCGTTCAGTAAAAGTTTTACATGATTAAAAATAAATTAATTAATGGTAGCATACATTTTAAATAATTATGTTTAATACAGTATACCATTATCGGTGAATTTATTGCAAACAATTTATTTTCTTGTCTAGGCACACGTACTACACATGAATACTGTCTGTCTTTTACAATATGGTCTGTTATGTATTTGACTTGTGGCTGCAACTAGAGGCCAATGACCTACTGAATCAGTTTGGGTAGGCTTAAGTAGAGCTGGTTTTATTGGACTCTGGCGTTTCCTCCATTGTAGTTTTTCTTTATGCTGGCCGAATGCCTCTTTTTATTTTTCATGCCTTTCCCCGGCTGCAGAATGATTAGGCTACCCTTCATTTGAATTTTTTTTGTTACAGTGAACTTTGAAACCGTTACAGTCCCTATCCGCATTAAGAACATGTGCACTGAAACATCCATTTGCATTTCGTGGAGCATAAACCCTGGGGGTCCATCCTTCATAACATAATAGCTATAATGTGTTAACAGTTCGTTAGATTTTCCACGTCACAATAGAAGTGAAATGTAACCAGTCAAAAGAGTGTTGAAGTCGTATGTTCATATGAATTAATGAAAACTTTTACTAAATTAAATATGGGACCGATGACCTCGCTGTTTGGTTCCTTCCCCCAAATCAACCAACCAACCAAAATGAAAATACTCCGAGGTTACAAATGCCATGGGTTCGATGTGTACATATACAAATGGCGAAAGTATCGGTACCCACGTATAAAAGGGCGGTGCAATGGCGGAGGTGACATTTACACTCTACGATCCAGGTGGAAAGGTTTCCGACGTGATTATGGCCGCAAGACGGGAATTAGCAAACTCTGAACGCGGAACGATAGCTGGATTTAGACGCATTCGACATTCCGTTTCGGAAATCGTTAAAGAATTCAGTATTACGAGATCCATAGTGTCAAGGGTGTGCCGAGAATACCAAATTTCAGGCATAACCTCTCACTACGGACAACGCAGTGGCCCTCACTTAAGAACAGAGTTCAAAATGGTTCAAATGGCTCTAAGCACTATGGGACTTAACACCTGAGGTCATCAGTCCCCTAGACTTAGAACTACTTAAACCTAACTAACCTAAGGACATCACACACATCCATGACCGAGGCAAGATTCGAACCTGCCACCGAAGCAGCAGCACGGTTCCGGACTGAAGCGCTTAGAACAGCTCGGCCACAGCGGCTGGCACTTAAGGACAGAGAGCAGAGGCGTTTGCGTAGAGTAATCAGTGCTAACAGATACGCAACACTGTGTGAAATAATCGCAGAAATCAATGTGGGATATATGATGAATGTATCCGTTCGGAGAGAGCGGAGAAATTTGGCGTTAATGGGCTATTGCAGCATTCGACCGACCCTAGTGCCTTTGCTAACAGCACATCGCCTCTCCTGGGTTCGTGACCATATCGGTTGGTCCCTCGATAACTGGACAACCGTGGCCTGATCAGATTAGTCCCGAATTCGATTGGTAAGAGCTAATGGTAGTTCCGAGTATGACGCAGATTCCTCGAAGCCATGGACCCAAGTTAACAATGCAAGCGGGGGGTGGCTCCATAATAATGTCGGCTGTGTTTACATATAATGGATTGGGTCCTCTGGCCAAAGTGAACCGATCACTGACTGCAAATGGTTATATTCGGCTGCTTGGAGGCCCTTTGCAATTGGTCATGGACCTCTTGTTCCCAAACAACAATGGATTTTTTATGGATGACAGTGTGCCATGTTACCAGGCCACAGTTCTTCGCGATTAGTTTGAAGAACATTGTGGACAGTTCTAATGAATTATTTGAGTACTCAGATTACTCGACATGAATCCCATCGAACATTTATGGAACAGAATGGCTATTGAGACAGCAAAGATCAGTATTTCTGCAGGGGAGTTTCAACGACTTGTTGAGGCCATGCCACGTCGAGATGCTGCACGATGCCGGGAAAAAAAGGTACTATACGATATTACGAGACATCCAATGACTTTAGTGACCTCATGTAAATAGAAACTGTGGTTCTTGCTTTGATTCTGCCTGGGATCCTGCTCTTCCCTTTGATCTCCCAGGTTTTCTCGATTTAATTATCAGTAGTGTGCTTTTAGGCGTTCAGCCGGATTGTTGTTTCCATTTTCGTTCGATTTTTTGACGATCGATCCAGTCGTCTTCGTCAGGTGGCACGAGTTGCGCTGTTATGTGTACTCGCTGCCCGGATACCAACCAAGCAGTGAACTACTGTTGGTGTCGTGCCGCTGTTTACAAGCGAGATCTACACTTTATGCCCATTATGGTCTTTTGTTTTTCAGAGTTCGCACTGATAAACGCTGGATTTCTCAGCGTCTCCCAGTTCTTGTGGATGCGATGGCTGGCGAGATGTTAATAAATTAACAAAGATCTCGTCAAACATCACATACACCAGCACTTAGAGACGCTGAGTGATCGTGCGTCTCACGGACAATTAGTACGGTCTCTGAAAAACAAAAGACCATAGTGGGCATCGGGAGTCGAACTCGGCTATAAGTAGCGTCTCGAGACCAACTAACTTAATAGTAGAGTGTCAGCACATCAAGGCATAAAAAAGGGTTAAATATCTGAGGAGCAGCCTGTCGGCAGACGCAACAAATAAGTCCGAAAACATCAGAGAGTAGCCCACGGGAAAGCGGCAATCCAGAATCTAAACCCTCTGTTATGGTCTTATAAGTGAAGTTGAAAAGTAAAGAAAATTCTCTAAGGAAGAATTGTAGACACTATAAAAACATCTGGTTGCATATGCAGGGAGATTACTGGAAAAAAATTAAAAAAAAAACGTGAGTTGCTGAAATGGACTGTCGTTGCTCGGCCACCATTGACCAGACGTTTTCAGTTGGTGAGAGATCTGGAGAATGTGCTGACCAGAGCAGCAGTCGAACATTTTTTGTATCCAGAAAGGCCCGTACACGACCTGCAACATGCGGTCGTGCATTATCCTGCTGAAATGTAGGGTTTTGTAGGGATCGAATGAAGGGTAGAGCCACGAGTCGTAACACATCTGAAATGTAACGTCCACTGTTCAAAGTGCCGTCAACGCGAACAAGAGGTGATCGAGACGTGTAACCAATTTCACCCCATACGATCACGCCGGGTGATACGCCAGTAAGGCGATAACGAATACACGCTTCCAATGTGCGTTCAGCGCGATGTCGCCAAACACGGATGCGACCATTATGGTGCTGCAAAAAGAACCTGGATTCATCCGATAAATGACGTTTTGCCATTCGTGCACCCAGGTTCGTCGTTGACTACACCATCGCTGGCGCTCCTGTCTGTGATGCAGCGTCAAGGGTAACCGCACCAATGGTCTCCGAGCTGATAGTTCATGCTGCTGCAAACGTCGTCGAACTGTTCGTGCAGATAGTTGTTGTCTTGCAAACGTCCCCATCTGTTGACTCAGGGATCGAGACGTGGCTGCACGATCCGTTACAACCATGCGGATAAGATGCCTGTCATCTCGACTGCTGGTGACACAAGGCCGTTGGGATCCAGCACGGCGTTCCGTATTACCCTCCTGAACCCACCGATTCCATATTCTGCTAACAGTCATTGGATCTCGACCAACGCGAGCAGCAATGTCGCGATACGATAAACCGCAATCGCCATTGTTTACAATCCGACCTTTATCAAAGTCGGAAACGCGATGGTACGCATTTCTCCTCCTTACACGCGGCATCACAACAACGTTTCACCAGGCAAGGCCGGTCAACTGGTGTTAGTGTATGAGAAATCGGTTGGAAACTTTCCTCATGTTAGCACGTTGTAGGTGTCGCCACCGGCGCCAACCTTGTGTGAATGCTGTGAAAGGCTAACCATTTGCATATCACAGGATCTTCTTCCTGTCGGTTAAATTTCGCGTGTGTAGCACGTCATCTTCGTGGTGTAGCAATTTTAATGGTCAGTAGTGTAGTAGATCGGCAGATCGCGCGGTATGAAGACATTATGCAAATGACGAATGACATATGATCGAAGAAGATCTTGACGTAGCATCCTTAGGAAGGAAGGAAGACCGAAGGTTGCTTGCTTAGATGGGGTATAGGAGGCCGTGAGAAAAAGAGAAATAGAAGATGACGCTCAACCATGGGAATACATATATGGAGTGTGGCGAAGGCTGTAGGAAACCGACAGGAGAGAGAGAGAGAGAGAGAGAGAGAGAGAGAGAGAGAGAGAGAGACAAACAGTAGTTCATAACCTGGTTGGTATCCAGTCAGCGAGTACACATAACAGTAAAACTAGCAGCACTAGAAGAAGACAGTGGTCGAAATGCAGTTCATAGAATGGAAACAACATCTCGGCTGAACACTAGGAAGCTCACCATTAATGACTGCTCTGTCCCTGGTTAAACAACAGAGTGACAGAGCGCTACCTGCCCAGCCATTGTTATTTAGTGTTTCACTATCGATAATGTCTGACGTTAATTATCTTTGGTTGCGTGGTGGCCTTGGTTGTTTTCGATATGTATTGTCTTTCTACACACGTAGTCTTTTGGTTCCTGATTGATGTAGCTGCGCTCACTGAGAATTCAAGCCGTCCATAGCAGCGATCTCTCTTTTCGTTTGTTTCTCTAATGACGGGGGATTTGCCTGCAGACGTTTCGGCTGTTGTGGAGGATGTGTCCTGGCTGCATTCCCGTAAGATATTTGAACTTGAGGTGAGTTGGTAATCGTGTTCGGAGTCAGCTGTCAGAAGGCTTGGGCACAGCTCCTTGCAGTGGTCGTATGGCATTTTTGGCTTGGAGACCCCAGAGTACGTTTAGCTGCCTAGTCGGAAAGTAGTCTGTACCTTCGTGCACAACAGCCTGTTTGCTTGCGGATGCGTGACAATTGTGCCTCACGTGTATTTGCTGAGTGTAATGGATGTGAGTACAGTGTGGTGTTATGTTTGTGTCGTGTGATGATGATAAGAGAAAAGAGTGGGGTGAAACAGAGGCGGCATGTAGCTTCACCTATCAAACAGCAGGAAGGCGTCCGTCGAGCTTAACGCCTCCATCCGACGGACGTATCACCATCAACACTGGCACACTCCCTCAATTCGTGGGACACTGCGGAGAGATTTGGAATTTAGTCTAGAATATTGGCGCGAAGTCAGTTGGACTTCAGGCGACCACCTCTCTTGTACTTGCTGACCAAATACAGGCAGTGATAATTTCATCCACCGGCAGAATTCGGCTTACCTGCGAGGTGAGCGTCGCCGCACAGGCTTGTGTGCTAGCGACCTCGTGCAGCGGTGCGCAGGTTAGCTCCCTGTCGATGACGGCAGTGCCCGGGTGACGTCAGCCGCTTGCCTCACCGGACGAGTCGGGACGATGTCTAGCTAGGCTCGCCGCCTGCGACTGTGCTCGCTTGCTCACGCGACCTCCGTGCAACTCGAAAATAACGCCGCCGACTTCCGGGTTACATCTGTAAACCAGTAGTCGTAGTAGTAACAGTGTTTTTCATCCAAGGGTCACTTTTGAACATGTTGTGGTTCCACATTATAAGAACAAAGAACATAATTCATATACAGGGTGGTCCATTGATAGTGACCGGGCCAAAAATCTAACGAAATAAGCATCAAACGAAAAAACTACAAAGGACGAAACTCGTCTAGCTTGAAGGGAGAAACCAGATGGCGCTATGGGTGGCCCGCTAGATGGCGCTGCCATAGGTCAAACGGATATCAACTGCGTTTTTTTAAAAATAGGAACCCCCAATTTTTATTACATATTCGTGTAGTACGTAAAGACATATGAATGTTTTAGTTGGACCACTTTTTTCGCATTGTGATAGATGCCGCTGTAATAGTCACAAACGTATAAGTACGTGGTATCCATTCCGCCAGTGCGGGCGGTATTTGCTTCGTGATGCATTACCCGTGTTAAAATGGACCGTTTACCATTTGCGGAAAAGGCCGATATCGTGTTGATGTATGGCTATTGTGATCAAAATGCCCAACGGGCGTGTGCTATGTATGCTGCTCGGTATCCTGGACGACATCATCCAAGTGTCCGGACCGTTCGCCAGATAGTTACGTTAGTTAAGGAAACAGGAAGTGTTCAGCCACGTGTGAAACGTCAACCACTACCTGCGACAAATGATGATGCCCAAGTAGGTGTTTTAGCTGCTGTCGCGGCTAATCCGCACGTCAATAGCAGACAAACTGCGTGAGAATCGGGAAAATCAAAAACGTCGGTGTTGAGAATGCTACATCAACATCTGTTGCGTACGTACCATATTTCTATGCGCCAGGAATTGCATGGCGACGACTTTGAACGTCTTGTACAGTTCTGCCACTGGGCACAAGTGAAATTAGGGGACGATGACAGATTTTTTCCACGCGTTCTATTTAGCGACGAAGCGTCATTCACCAACAGTGGTAACGTAAACCGGCATAATATGCACTATTGGGCAACGAAAAATCCACGGTGGCTACAACTAGTGGAACATTAGCGACCTTGGCGGCATTATGGGAGGAAGGATAATTGGCCCCCATTTTATCGATGGCAATCTAAATGGTGCAACGTATGCTGATTTCCTACGTAATGTTCTACCGATGTTACTACAAGACATTTCACCGCATGACAGAATGGCGATGAACTACCAACATGATGGATGTCCGGCACATAGCTCGCGTGTGGTTGTATCGGTACTGAATAGCATATTTTATGACAGGTGGATTGGTCGTCGAAGCACCATGCCATGGCCAGCACGTTCACCGGATCTGACGTCCCCGGATTTCTTTATGTGGGGAAAGTTGAAGGATATTTGCTATCGTGATTCACCGACAACGCCTGACAACATGTGTCAGCGCATTGTCAATGCATGTGCGAACATTACGGAAGGCGAACTACTCGCTGTTGAGAGGAATGTCGTTACACGTATTGCCAAATGCATTGAGGTTGACGGACATCATTTTGAGCATTTATTGCATTAATGTGGTATTTACAGGTAATCACGCTGTAACAGCATGCGGTCTCAGAAATGATAAGTTCACAAAGGTACATATATCACATTGGAACAACCGAAATAAAATGTTCAAGCGTACCTACGTTCTGCATTTTAATTTGAAAAACTTACCTGTTACCAACTGTTCGTCTAAAATTGTGAGCCATTTGTTTGTGACTATTGCAGCGCCATCTATCACAAAGCGAAAAAAGCAGTCCAACTAAAACATTCATATTTCTTTACGTACTACATGAATGTGCAATAAAAATGGGGGTTCCTATTTTTAAAAAATGCAGTTGATATCCGTTTGACCTATGATAGCGCCATCTAGCGGGCCAACCATAGCGCCATCTGGTTTCCCCCTTCAAGCTAGACAAGTTTCGTTCTTTGTAGTTTTTTCGTTTGACGGTTATTTCGTGAGATATTTGGTCTGGTCACGATCAATGGACTACCCTCTATACTCGCATTTACACAATTCTTTTGTTTCAGCAACATTTAAATTCCGTAAAGAGTTTATTAACTGTTCTGTCAACAGTTGCAGTATTTATTAGCCGCCTAGTTTCGAACCTTACAGGTTCATTTTCAAGCCTCGCCTACTGAGGCTGCACTGACAGTACCTGATCTTAAAAATAAAACTGAGTGGCAGCACGTGTTCTGTAAATGTTTGCAGGATGAATGCCACAATCCATCCATGTCTGTTGCCACTTCAGAATCAAATTTCATAGCAGGCAACATTTAAAGGGCGTGTGTTGCCACTCAATGTTTATTATTAAGTTCAGGCACTGTCACTGCAGCCTCAGTAGGCCAGGCTTGAAAATGAATGTGTAAGGCTCGAAACTAGTCGCCTAATAAGTACTAGAACTGTCAGAATCATTAATAAACGCATTCCGGAATTTACACAATCACAAGCCTAGTTTGACAAGGATATGAGATGTAGTGACCTCACAGTAGGAAGCATCCCGTCATTTTCATAAAGTAATTTAGGGAAGCCACAGAAAACCAAAATCAGGATGGCCAGATAGCGATTATACCCCCCATCCTCCCGAATACGAGAACAGTCTATTTAAATCACCGTAATCAGGCTCTGTTTAACCCGAATGCACAAAACCGCTCTGTTTACTTGTAAGGAAGGTATTTCATAAAGCAGAAATCTACTGATACGCGATTCATTCATTTCTCGGTATCAATCAGTAGGTATTGTAGTTGTAAATTGTCGTAGCTGTGTTGGAAAAGTACCAGAGCTTCAAGCGCTGATACAAAGCACTGAAGCCGAAATCGTTGTTGGAACACAAAGCTGGCTAAAGCCGGAGCAAAATTCTGGCGAAATTTTTACAGAGGTGCGAACCGTGTTCAGAAAGGATAGATTAAATAAAGTAGGTGGTGGTGTGTTTGTGTCTGTTGATAGTGGTTTATCTTGTAGTGCAGTTGAAATAGATAGTTCCTGCGAATTACTATGGCTAGAGGTTATACTCAACAGCCGTACCAAAATAATAATTGTCTCCTTTTACCGACTCCCTGACTCAGATGAAGTAATAGCTGAACGCTTCAAAGAAAACTTGAATCTCATTACAAATAAGTACCCCACTCATACAGTTATAATTGCTGGAGACTTCAATCTACCCTCGATTTGTTGGCGAAAATACATGTTCAAAGCCGGTGGTTGACAGAAAACATCTTCCGAAATTGTACTAAATGCTTTCTCTGACAATTACTTTGAACAATTAGTTCATGAACCCACACGAATTGTAAATGGTTGCAAAAACACACTTGACCTCTTAGCCACAAATAATCCTGAACTAATACAGAGTGTCATGACGGATACAAGGATTAGTGAACACAAGGTCATTGTAGCGAGGCTCAAACCCGTATCCACCAAAACCACTATAAATAAACGCAAAATAGACCTATTTAAAACAGCAGATAAAAATTCGCTTGATGCCTTCCTAAGAGAGAATCTCCATTCCTTCCAAGCTAATTATGTAAGTGTAGACCAGATCTGACTCAAATTCAAAGATACAGTATCTATAGTAATATATAGATTCATACCGCATAAGTTAATAAGAGACGGGACTGATCCACCATGGTACACAAGACATGTCGGAACACTGTTGCAGAAGCAACGAAAAAAGCGTGCCAAATTCAGAAGAACACAAAATCCCCAAGACTGGCTAAGTTTCACGGAAGCTCAGAATTTAGTGCGGACGTCAATGCGAGATGCTTTTAATAGTTTCCACAATGAAATATTGTCTCAAAATATGGTAGAAAACCCAAAGAGATTCTGGTCGTATGTAAAGTGCACCAGTGGCAAAAAACTGTCAATACCGTCACTGTCAAACGTCCCCTTTGAAAAATTTATACATGACTGTGTTTAAACTGACACACAATATTTTTAGCGCAACGCAAGCTGACTTTCAAAAATCCCTACAAAAGAATGGCCCTGACTAACATTAACCTATACGTTTCACAAATCACTTACCTCACAAAAATCTTGGTTACTCGAACCACTGCAATACAGCGAGCGCCACTACTGCCAGCTAAATAAAAGATTCAAACTACAGAAGGCACTAACTACTGATAGGCATAGTTGGCAAATGAAAGATTTTAATATAGAACAAACAATGTATTTACCTTAATAGTCATCAAAAATCGATATATATATAGCAGTTCAAGACATCCAGTCTTACAAATTTCAAAACGCCACCATTTCTCTCCCCACATCCACCACTGCTGGCGGCTCACCTCCAACTGCACAGAGCTACGCGCTGTTAACTGCCCAACACTACAATGGCAGACAACAATGCAAACTAGCCACAGACTGCACACAGCACAGCCAGTGATTTTCATACAGAGCGCTACGTAACGTTGCCAATAAGAAAACATAAACAGCCTACTTACAACTGCGCGATAGCGATGCAAATGTTACCGATGATGGTGCCACGAAAGCGAAGTTACTAAATGCAGTTTTCCGTGATTCCTTCTCGAAAGAAGACGAAGTAAATATTCCAGACTTAGAAACCAGAACAGCTGTTAGCATGAGTGATATAAAAGTAGATGTCTTAGGTGTTGCGAATCGCCTCAAATCACTTAAGAAAGGCAAATCTTCCGGTCCATATGGTATACCGATCAGGTTCCTCTCAGAGTATGCAGACCCAATAGCGCCGTTCTTAGCAATCATATACAACCGCCCACTTGACGAAAGGTCTGTTCCTAAAGACTGGAAAGTAGCACAGGCCCCACCAATATTAAAGAAGGGAAATATGAGTAACCCACTGAATTCAGACCCATATCACTGTCCTCAATTTGCAGTAGGATTTTGGAGCATATACTGTATTCGAAAATTATGAATCACCTTGAAGAAAATGACTTATTTGATACATAACCAACACGGATTCAGAAAATATCGTTCTTGTGCAACACAGATAGCTCTTTATTCCCGAGCCGGCCGAAGTGGCCATTCGGTTCTAGGCGCTACAGTCTGGAGCCGAGCGACCGCTACGGTCGCAGGTTCGAATCCTGCCTCGGGCATGGATGTGTGTGATGTCCTTAGGTTAGTTAGGTTTAATTAGTTCTAAGTTCTAGGCGACTGATGACCTCAGAAGTTAGGTCGCATAGTGCTCAGAGCCATTTGAATCTTTATTCCTATGAAGTAATAAGTGCTGTCGACAAGGGATCTCAGATCGATTCCATATTCCTAGATTTCCAGAAGGCTTTTGATACTGTTCCTCACAAGCAACTATTAATCAAATTGCGTGCATATGGAGTATCGTCTCAGTTGTGTGGCTGGATTCGTGATTTCCTCTCAGAGAGGTCACAGTTCGTAGTGACAGAATGTAAATCATCGAGTACAACAGAAGTGATATCTGGCGTTCCGCAATGTAGTGTCATAGGCCCTCTGCTGTTCCTGATTTATATAAATGATCTAGGTGATAATCTGAGCAGCCCCCTTGGATTGTTTACAGATGACGCTGTCTAGTAAAATCATCAGACAATCAATTCCAATTACAAAATGATTTAGAGAGAATTTCTGTATGGTGCGAAAAGTGGCAATTGGCACTAAATAAAGAAAAGTGCGAGGTCATCCACATGGGTACTAAAAGAAATCCGATAAATTTTGCTTATACGATAAATCGCACAAATCTACGAGCTGTAAATTCGACTAAATACCTAGGAATTACAATTACGAGCAACTTAAATTGGAAAGACCACATAGATAATATTGTGGCGAAGGCGAAACAAAGACTGCACTTTGTTGGCAAAACACGTAGAAGATGCGACAAACCCACTAAAGAGACAGCCTACATTACACTTGTCCGTTCTCTGCTGGAATATTGGTGCGTGTTGTGGGACCCTTACCAGGTAGGATTGACGGAGGACATCGAAAAAGTGCAAATAAGGGCAGCCCGTTTCGTGTTATCGCGCAATAGGTGTGAGTGTCACTAATATGATACGCGAGTTGGGGTGGCTGTCACTGAAACAAAGGCGGTTTTCTTTGCGGCGAGATCTATTTACGAAATTTCAATCACCAACTTTCTCTTCCGAATGCGTAAATATTTTGTTGACACCCACCTACGTAGGGAGAAATGATCATCATAATAAAATAATAGAAATCAGAGCTCGAACGGAAAGATTTAGGTGTTCCTTTTCCCATGCGCCATTCGAGAGTGGAATGGTAGAGTAGTAGTATGAAAATGGTTCGATGAACCCTCTGCCAGGCACTTAAGTGTCAATTGCAGAGTAATCGTGTAGATGTAGATGTAAATACATTGTAGGATACACATGCTGTTTCATAATGTAAGTAGCTAGGGGTTCACTGTTGACTTATTTCTGAACACCAACCACGTAGCGTACACCACTGTCAAGTAACATCAGATCCATGACGATGATATTTGGTTTCCGTTTAGTGTTCTGTAACTTTTCAGTCATTTGCCTGAGAAACCGAGTCAGCATCCCATAATGAGTGAGATGTTGATCTGAGAAAAGCGATAAGATGTTAATATTATTGTTGCAGAGGTTTGTTGTGAAGTTTTCCAAGGAAAAGATACGTAGAAATTGGTGTTCTGTCTTTCGAAAATAAAGACGCTTTGTCGTAAGGCTAGTTTACAAACTACGGGCGCTAAAAAATTGCGAATTTCTCCAACAGGCTGTAAGAAACCAATGTTCAGTAGAATTAGCAGGCGATAAGGGTCACTTCCTGGCAATTTTATAGTTCACATGTCGGATACATGACCGAATTGTAGTTAGTTTTTCCCGCGTGTCAACTCCTTTGTAGTTAATTAATTACCAATCAGCAAAGATATCAAGTGACATCATTCATTCGGAATTATTACCGAGTCATACCATATGTATAGACGAACTTCCTGATTTTCATGTGTGGCCATGCGGTCTGCCCCATTCAAATAGGAATTCCAAGTCATTCTCACACCTCATTCTTGGGCATTTAACATCTCTACGACAAGTCGATTTGTACAGTAAAGCCTCTTTCTAAGGTCTATTGTCTTCTATTCATTCGTTAAGTTTTTTTTTTGTTTCTGTATCTTTTCATTTACATTAAACGTTTCAGTTCCTGTCTGTGATATCCATCTGTTCTTCTCAGGAATTTCACATCTAATCTCTTTTACTTCCTCTTCACAACCATACAACAGCATAGGCTCCGCAATAACTTTGTAAAATTTCATTTCTACGTTATTTGTTGTTTTGTTGATAAGCGTTCTTTTTATGGTGACATACAACAGTTGGAATTTATTTAGTTTATTTCTCATACCTTCATCCTGATCATAGGAAATTTCCTTATTATTACTACAAAAATAAATATGACTTTGTCCTGAAAACATTGATGAATGAGCTCTGAAAATTTTTGAATTGAATAATAGATCTTCCTGAAAAAATAAATGAGTTATGAGAGTGTCTATCGCCAAGTGTTAGTGGAAATAGCAAACACCAGAAAAAAATAATTTCCTACAGCATCCGAGTAATCCAGTTCGTACGATTTCGTCTCATTTTGTCATCATGGTTGATCTGCGTTCTTCGCATACTATTAACATAGCAGTAAACTAACTACAGCAAGACTGTACATTTCTAGTTCACATTACGCCGCTTTACCTATGATGGAAGAAAGCACAGATCACATCCGGCTGCAAGAAGGACAGCGAAAGTGAGCCACAAAACCTACGTCCAGTATCCTTGACATCCATTTTTTGCAGACACTTAATGTATATCCTGAGCTCAAATGTAACGAAACTAGGTTAGATTAGTGTTGTTTAACGTCCCGTCGACAACGAGGTCATTAGAGACGGAGCACAAGCTCGGGTTAGGGAAGGATGGGGAAGGAAATCGGCCGTGCCCTTTCAAAGGAACCATCCCGGCATTTGCCTGAAACGATTTAGGGAAATCACGGAAAACCTAAATCAGGATGGCCTCGAACAGAAAGACCTCTTCCACGCCAACCAGCGTGGATTCCGGAAACGTCATCATGTAAAACCCAACTCACACGTTTTTTACATGACACCCTGAAAAACATGGATCAAGGCAGTTAGATATATGCGGCGTCTCTTTACTTCCGAAAGCCATTTGAATCAGAACCACACATAGGCTTATTATCGAAACTACGATCGTATGAGGTATTATGCAAGATTTGTGATGATTTCTTGGTGGGAAGAATGCAACACGTTATCTTCGATGGAGAGGCATGGACAGATGTAGAAGTAACTTCAAGTGTGACCGAGGGAAATGTATTGCGATCCTAGGTGTTCGTGTTGTACACTGAAGCGCCAAAGAAACTGGCATAAGCATGAGTATTCAAATACAGAGATATGTAAACATGCCAATACAGCGCTACGGTCGTCAACGCCTATTTAAGACAAGTGTCTGGCGCAGTTGTTAGATCAGTTACTGCTGCTACAATAGCAGGTTGTCACGATTTAAGTGAGTTTGAACGTGGTGATAATCCACGCACGAACGATGGGACACAGCATCTGCGAGGTTGCGATGAAGTGGGGATTTTCGCGTACGACCATTTCAGAAGTGTACCTTTGTAAGTAGGCTGTTTAGGTTTTTTTATTGGTAACGCCACCTCTGTATGAAAATCACTGGCTGTGCTGTGTGCAGTCTGTGGCTGCTTTGCATTGTTGTAATACTCGCCATTGTAGTGTTAGGCAGCTGGCTGTGAACAGCGCGTAGCGTTGCGCAGTTGGAGGTGAGTCGCCAGTAGTGGTGGATGTGGGGAGAGAGATGGCGGAGTTTTGTAATTTGTCATGAACTGCTACATATATTATGACTATTAAGGTAAATACATTGTTTGTTCTCTATTAATATCTTTCATTTGCTAACTATCCCTATCAGTAGTTAGTGCCTTCCGTAGTTTGAATCTTTTATTTAGCTGGCAGTAGTGGCGCTCGCTGTATTGCAGTAGTTCGAGTAATGAAGATTTTTGTGAGGTAAGTGATTTCTGAAAGGTATAGTTTAATGTTAGTCAGGGCCATTCTTTTGTAGGGATTTTTGAAAGTCAGATTGCGTTGCGCTAAAAATATTGTATGTCAGTTTAAGCACAGTCTTGTATAATTGTTCAAAGGGGACGTTTCATATGTCGACCCTTAGCCGAGGATACCTCACTGGAATCTTCTGATTTTTTTCTTGTAGTTTGTGTAATTAGTGTAGCTTTTGTTTATTGCTAGCGCGTAATTATAGAGAGAGTTTCCATTGTAGTTGTAGTTTTTCATTGTTGTACAGTAAAACAGTTGTGGCATGCATGTAGATTTGCACCAAGTATTTCGCAGCTGCGCTTGCAATTAAGTAGACATTATTTCCATTGCTATGTTATTTTATTTTGCTCTTCAAATTGTGCTTTTCTGTGTTATCGTGTGAAATATTGTGACAATTATGGCGTGTGAAAAACGTAATACTAGGCTCCAAAGTAAACTGAGAAATGACAGTGAAGACGAAAGCAGTGTGTTAGCGCCACAGAGTAATGAATTAACTAATGTTCAAAGTAGTAATTTGGTAATTGCGCATAGGGAAATGGAGCGGGTTGCAAATAATGGTGTACACAGTGAAACAATTACTGAACAGGGAAGCATTATCGATCGATCGGTCGGCAACAGCTCGCCTCAAGAATCCGAAATGACAGGAAACAATCTCGCAAATACTGTAGATTCAGGTTTTGGGTCCTCACGGTTTTCTCAAATAAGTCAAGACACATTTTCTGTTTGTCCAAATGTGAATGTTGCCGGTGCTAATGCACTGCCGAAAAGCATAGAGGAACAGATTCCAGACACTAATACACTATTATTGCAATTAATGCAACAAATGAAACAAAATCAGAGACAAACACAGCTACAGTTAGACACAATGGAACAAAATCTTCAAAAGTTAGACATAATGGAACAAAATCTTCAAAAGTTAGACACAGTGGAACAAAATCTTAAAAAGTTGGACACAATGGAACAAAATCTTCAAAAGTTAGACACCACGCTTGAACACACACGTGAAGATTTAACTACTGAGTTACGTAACATCGAATCGAAATGTCAAAAAGTCTGTAATGACGTAAAAACACAAATTTGTGAGCATTTCCAACCTATTTTTTCGCGGCATGAAAATGCATTACAGAATCACGAAGAAGCCATAAAAGAACTGCAAACTATTGTTCATGAAAATCACGACACCTTGCAAGCTAAAGTTGACTCAGTTGCATCTACCGATTCGGTTAGGCAACTTGCAAAATGGTTCAAATGGCTCTGAGCACTATGGGACTCAACTGCTGAGGTCATTAGTCCCCTAGAACTTAGAACTACTTAAACCTAACTAACCTAAGGACGTCACAAACATCCATGCCCGAGGCAGGATTCGAACCTGCGACCGTAGCGGTCTTGCGGCTCCAGACTGCAGCGCCTTTAACCGCACGGCCACTTCGGCCGGCCAACTTGCAAAAACTCAAGAAAACTTAAAGGACACAGTAGATTCGATTTCAACACAAATGGACACTCTGAAACTTGGTTCAGAAAAACACACTGAGGAAATGTGTTCACTATCGGAGAAAGTAGCCGAACTTTCTGATCAGGTCACTAATTTATCTACGAAGGTAGATGATAATCTGAATGACACAGAAGAGTGCAAACAAATTAGGAAATTCAAACAAAACCAGAATCAAATTAATACGCAACACCAAAGAGAAATCCGGGAAGTACAAGATCAGCTGACACAGGTAATACAAGAATTACGTATTTCAGAGGACACTCGCGCCCCAATACGGGAAGAGGGACATACAAATACGGAACAGCCACAAAATAATAACACAGCGCATTTCGGAAATTATGAAAGAAATTGGCAAGGTGCACCGAATTTTGAAATGGAACCGCCGAAACGACGTAACAATGACCGATATGCGACTCGCCGACATGATGACTTTGACTATAAGCTGTTCATTACTACACGTAAATTCAAAACATTTAAGAATTCTGGCAACGACATTCATCCACAAGCGTGGCTCCATCAATTCTCTCATTGTTTTCCTCCCAACTGGTCATTAGAGCACAGATTAGAATTTATGTGTGGCTACTTAGAGAATGAACCAGAACATTTCATTACTACATCAGTGACAGACGTTTACGTAATTACACAGTTAGGTAACTTCACACTTACGAAATTGTATTTTGTCTGTACTTTATGAACTGTTCATATTTTTTCAGACCCATTGTGATATTATGAGAGCTTTGAATGATATATTTGGTATGGGATCACGATTTTTAAAGTACGTTTGAGGCAGATGACACTTTTGACATGAGCAGAGAATTTTTTTAATTATTGGAGGAAGCTACGACGATTTTGAGATTTGACTGAGGTGTTATGATGTTGTTATTACGATGACTATGTGTATTATGCTGTTGCGGTATGTTTATGATCAATAAGCTGATGCTATATGAGTTATTTGATTATGCTACGTATCTGTTATGATGAAATATTGTAGAAGTGTCGACGAGTAAGGTAAGGAATAATGAGTAGTGGTTTGGGACTCTGATTTGTGGAAAAGGATGATGGAAACCAAGAATCGTACTTTAAGAGTTATGAAATGTGTGTAAATGCGTGAATGTATCACAATGCCGGCGAAAATGTTTTGGACACTGTTGTATTCATAAGATTTTGTATCTACACATTTGCAACGCAAATTCTCGACCTCTGAAATTTTTTATATGAGACTGCCACTGTAGCAGAAACTGCTGTCGTAAATATTTCCGTAAGAAAATTAAGTGACCACCTGCACGTAATGCGTCGTGGCCACCCAGCTGTGTCAGACGCCTGGAGAAAAAGCCATTAGCGCGTGCCTTTTCAGAGCACAGGAAGGAAAAAAAAAGGGATGCCATTATCCTCGCTATCGACATTCCTTTGTAGAAAGCACCGCAAATACGACACGCTCATTACTTGGAAAGATACTTACATCTGCACACCTGATTATGACAAGCGTTTTTCTCGAGAATTGAGAGAATTTTTACTGCCTTATGAAATGCCATATGGTTAATGAATGATGTTTCATGCCGTCCTTTGTACATATTTGCTCATTTTCTTTAATATCTAGTTTCTAGCTGCACTGCAGCATTGGTTAAAATAAAATTTAATATATGTACTAATATAGTTATTTTATGCCTACAGATCCAGTCAATAAGAAATTTATGATCTACTTCCAAGAAAACGAGGGCACATAAATAGACATTTCCCTTCACAGGAATTGCATAAATAATTTCTTTACGATTTGGTAACTTATCTGCTAGTGTAAGTTCTCCAGTGTTAAGATGTGACATAGGTATTAGACATGGCCATTTTTAGTGTAATATTTTTTTCTGCTTGAGCTATGTCATGTTTAGATATCTGCTGTTTGCCAGGCATAGTGTTACTGAAATTGACTTTGTATTATTCTGTTAAGCCAGTTTTACTAATGATTTATTTTTATTGTTTGCTGCACATTGCCTTATATTAGTTGTAATATTGCTGCTTGCTTTGACAATTTCCATTTTTTTCATTGCTATTTGTATTAAGTGTTTTGTGCTGCTGCATTGCCTCGTCCCTTAGTTTAGCATCTGAGCTCAGTAGATTTAAGTTAGCTTAAGAGGGGGTAGACTATATAAGAGAATGAGTTGCAATGAATTGGAAGAAATGCATTGAGAAGTTATACGAAAAAAAGTACAGAAAGCAGGTATAGATAGGACTTTTGGGAATAATGATGAACCAAGGGAGATCTCCATGCAAAATACTGCAGTAAAACAAACCCTGTCCTTTCCTTTTGTATTATTTTGCTATGTGTGTATGTACCATTGTGTATTTGTCTTTTTCCTGTCTTTAAGTGTTTAGCTAATAAGATTTATGTTGTAGAATTTTTCAAATACTATGTTATTTATCTTGTAAAGATGTTTAGACATTATTTATTCTGTTTTGTTTTAATGCTCATGTGTGAAGTTGATGTTTCGAAAGTTATTCTGATCTTTTATGTATGTACTCATGTCATAATTCCTGTAACACTGATGTATATGTTATTTCGATTCTTTTGTAAAGCCTGTGTTACTACAAATGTTATCTGTATTGTTATGTTTTTTAATGATGTATTTTGTACCTTTGTAATTGTATTTTCATGTTGTAAATTTATAATTGTATAGACACCAGTTCTTCAAATTAAGTTACATTTCACTGCACACGTTTCTGTTGGTCATAGTATATGGACAATATGTGAGAAGTAGGGACTGATAGTGTTTGCACATGTGTTACTAATTCAGCAAGGGACTGGATAACAGCATTGCTGGTTCTAAGGACAATTCCAAAAACTTCGTGAGTGTATAAGTGGTGGTTTATGGACTTGCTATCTTCTCTGCAAGACTCTTCGATGGTGATTGTGCACCTGCACAGTCGCAATAGATGGCTGCTGCCCGTCTATACAAGGACTATAATGGGTCTGCATCTTTGATGGCCCACCAATACCACAATCTCTACCAGGACTACAGTGGGTCTGCTCTGTGATGACCTACCTACCAATATTCTTCAAAACTTCGAATGACTCTGCTGTGGGCTTGCTCTGTTGTGGCCCATTACCCGTCAGCATGTCAAGAGTCAGCACTGTCTTTCCGTTGGAAGGACAACACTACTTCTTCAAGACTGCATGGAAATCCACTACTTCTGTGTGCAATTTCTTTTACTAATGAGACTTTGTGAAAAAAACAAATGTAATTACTATTATGATGAATGATCAGAACTATCTTTATGGACTGTGAGAAAAGCTTTTGACCAACATTGTATCAATAAGTGTGTGCATTTGATTTCTTTGTTATTGTAATTATGAAAAATTTTTTCAAATCTGTATTGGCCTCTGCCCAAACCAATTTGTAAAATTTGTTGTGGGGAGCATGGGGGCTATGTAAGTAGGCTGTTTAGGTTTTTTTATTGGTAACGCCACCTCTGTATGAAAATCACTGGCTGTGCTGTGTGCAGTCTGTGGCTGCTTTGCATTGTTGTAATACTCGCCATTGTAGTGTTAGGCAGCTGGCTGTGAACAGCGCGTAGCGTTGCGCAGTTGGAGGTGAGTCGCCAGTAGTGGTGGATGTGGGGAGAGAGATGGCGGAGTTTTGTAATTTGTCATGAACTGCTACATATATTATGACTATTAAGGTAAATACATTGTTTGTTCTCTATTAATATCTTTCATTTGCTAACTATCCCTATCAGTAGTTAGTGCCTTCCGTAGTTTGAATCTTTTATTTAGCTGGCAGTAGTGGCGCTCGCTGTATTGCAGTAGTTCGAGTAATGAAGATTTTTGTGAGGTAAGTGATTTCTGAAAGGTATAGTTTAATGTTAGTCAGGGCCATTCTTTTGTAGGGATTTTTGAAAGTCAGATTGCGTTGCGCTAAAAATATTGTATGTCAGTTTAAGCACAGTCTTGTATAATTGTTCAAAGGGGACGTTTCACCTTGAATATCAGGAATCCGGTGAAATATCAAATCTCCGTCATCGCTGCTGCTGGGGAAAGATCCTGCAAGAACTGGACCAACGACTAGTGTAGAGAATCGTTCAGCATGACAGAAGTGCAACCTTTCCGCAAATTGCTGCAGATTTCAACGCTGGGCCATCAACAAGTGTAAGCGTGCGAACCATTCAACGAAACATCATTGATATGGGCTTTCGGAGCCCAAGGCCCATTCGTGTACCCTTGAAGATTCCACGACACAAAGCTTTACGCCTCGCCTACGTCCGACAACACTGACATTGGACTGGTGATGACTGGAAACATGTTGCCTGGTCGGACTAGTCTCGTTTTGTATCGAGCGGATGGACGTGTACGGGTATGAAGACAATCTCGTGTACGCAGGGGACTGTTCAAGCTGTTGCACGCTCTGTAATGGTGAGAGCGTGTGCTGTTGGAGTAATGTTTGATCCCTGAAACGCCTAGATACGACTCTGACAGGTGACACGTACGTAAGCATCCTGTCCGATCACTTGGATCCATTCATGCCTATTGTGCATTCCGACGGACTTGGGCAATTCCAGTAAGACAATGTGACATCCCACACGTCCAGAATTGCTACAGAGTGGCTCCAGGAAGACTCTTCTGAGTTTAAACTCTTCCGCTGGCCACCAAACTCCCCAAACGCGAACATTATTGAGCATATCTGGGATGCCTTGCAACGTGCTGTTCAGAAGAGATCTCCATCTCCTCGTACTCCTACGGATGTGTGGACAGCCCTGCAGGATTGATGGTGTCAGTTCCCTGCAGCACTACTTCAGACATTAGTCGAGTCCACACCACGTCGTTTTGTTGTGTTTCTGCGTGCTCACGGGGCTCTGCACGATATTAAGCAGGTGTAGCAGTTTCTTTGGCTCTTCAATGTATATTAATGACCTTGCAGGCAATATAAATAGTAACCTCAGGCTTTTCGCAGATGGCGCAGTTGTCTATAACCAAGCACCACCTGACAGAAGCTGCACAAATATTCACTTACTTCACTTAGGATTTCAAAGTGATGCAAAGATTGGCAACTCACGTTAAATGCTCAAAAACGTGAAACTCTGGACTTTCAAAGTGAAAATAACATAGTATCCTGCTACTACAAAATCAACGAGTCACAGTTGGAATCGGCATTGTCATACAAATACCTTGGTGTAATACTTTGTAGGGACATGAAATGAAATGATCACATGGGCTCTGTCATGCGTAAGCAGGTGGCAGACTGTGGTTCTCCTGGAGAAATGTAACCAGTCTACGAAGAAGACTGTATACAAGACACTCGTGTGACTCGCTCTAGAATATTAATCAAGTGTTTGGGACACTTGCCAGATACGACTAACTGGGGATATTTAACGGACACAAAGAAGGGCAGCGCGAGTGGTCATAGGTTTGTTTAACAGGTGGTAGACTGTCACAGAGATGCTGGACGAAATGAATGGCTAACTCTTGAAGATAGACACATGCTATCATCTGAAAGCCTACTCAGAATATTTTTAAAACCTATTTCAAGTGATGAATTAAGGAATATTCTTCAATCGTCCGAGTATCATTCCACTAATTACAGCGCGCAGGGAGACGTATAAGCATCCATTCTTTCCGTGCACCGCACCACAGTTTCCTCTATCGCTTGTGAATTTCCCACCTTCCCGCAGCCTTGTACTACTCTGGAAAAAATGGGATGAGATGGAGGCATGAGATTTGGAAAGTACTCGTGGCATAGACGCAGAGCTTATTTTCCATTACGGCGAGCTTCACCGTAAATCAATAACGGTGTAGTCCGCGAACATGTATTCAGGTATCCTGTTATTGCAGTACTAGTCATCTAAATGTCAAATGAGGCATCACTAGGATGCATGACAACAAGGCCGATGGAAACAGAGGACCTCACGTGACATCGCGTCATCGAATCGTTCAGGAACGTGTGTAGATTACCGTAACAGGCGAACTGAGTGAGGAAAATATAGCGCGCGATTGAGTAGCTCTTGTTTCCCTTGTAACTTGGAAACGAATATATTTCCTATGTAAAACTTGATCTACTAAATCCCCTCTATAATCTCTAGAAGTGTGGAACATGAATAATGAAACATACTGTAGATGTGCGCAATTGTACATTAACCCTTCATGAGCTGGTTTCTGTACACAAATAGTACTGAAACATATGCTGATGAGTAAGACGAGAATTCCATGCAATATAAAATCCCAAAATATTCATACATTCATGCACTATTAACCTGCAATACATGCATGATCAAGTGAAAATACTTCAAAATATGCACCACCCTGTCATTTTTGTTCCCAATTTATAAATTCACATCCCTTTTAGCACACTTAACAACTAACAAAATTTCTAATGTTTTTGTGATATGCGTGCGCTTGTTAGTCAAAATATTTTTGCAGGCAGAAAATGACCTTTTTACATCACAAGGAGTCATAGGCGCAAAATTTGAACGTACACATTTGTGACAGTGCCGGGTCAAGTTAAACATTATTGTTTTCGCCGCAAAATACTTTCTTCACCGAATAAAGGACTCGGTAGTCAGGATTCTTGCTTATGACACTGTGCAGCTTGTTCTTGCGTCTACTCCGTCTTTCCTTTGGACATTATTGTGGAATCTCTGGAATTCCTCAACAGTTGATGCTGAGTTTACTAGCGGAAGACACGTGGATGTCTTTGCACCTACTCCGACTTTCCCTAGGAGATGATTGTAAAATCTTCGGAATTCCTCAACAATTGATATTGAGTTCATCGGTGGCAGAGACTTGGGTTCTGTTTTGTTATTGAAGAGGGCGATTTAGAGAAGTTTGTCTTAACGTTAATTGAATCCTACACATATTTTTGAATTCAAATGCTGCTTGTGCATCTCTGACGCAATCAGCATCATCTAGCGAGAAACTGTTTGCTGCGTAAAATGAAAGAAGCATAGACTTTATAATTAACTACTAAAATATTTATTTTATTGCAGTTAACTACCTGTCAATTTTACTTCATACCGATTTAATGGCATCAAAATTCTGAGAGTAAAACATTGAAGTTTCCACGCAAGTACCTCATATAGTCAGAATGGGCTGAGGGGGTAACGGTACTCAGGTAGACTCTCTTCGTAAGCAGCTACACGTGAAGGGACTTTTGAAAACACTTGTACAAAACGAATATCATTTTAAAATTTTGAAATGACTGCGTTTGCTGGTGCTGCACCGTGTCCTGTACTCGTCCACCGTAGCGCTCAGGGTCACGGCACGAAGTTATAACACCTGATGATAGAGCATGTAAGAGTCGAGACCGATCGTGTTTTGAATAAAAAGTACCTTACAACTGGAGCGGTATTTTCAACTTCTGCTAAATGGCAGACTGTTACGGCTTGGCAGCTGGGAACGAGCACCTCGGAAACGGTGCAGCTGGTCGGCTGTTCGCGTGCCTTTGTCGTGGGTACGTGTGTAAACTGCTGGAAGGACCATGAAACCACTAGTATGCGAAACTATTTTGGGCGCCCACGCCTCATCACAGAAAGCTGAGGTCGGAGTGCTGCCCAATTTGTGAGGCAGGGCAGGCGGATTTCAGTGGCAGATCTGACGACAGAGCTCAGTAGTGGTGCAAGCAAGTTTCGGAGCACTCCATTCATCGTACATTGTTGGAAATGGCGTTGTGCAGCATGCAGACACTAGTTCTGATACTGACTAAACGACATCGTCAACTGCAAACTAAAGTCGCCACGAAATCGTCGATACTGGACCAACGTCAGTAGACGCGTGTCGCCTGGTCAGTTGACTCACGTTTCTTCTTATATAATGTCGTTGGCAGTGCCCGTATATGGTGTCATCCAGGCAAACGGCTGCTCGAAACATGCACCTCACCACGGGCACTGGCTAGTGAAGGCACTATTTTGCTCTGGGAGACGTTCCCCTGCTCTGCTGTGAAGCCTGTGGTAATACTCGAAGGCGAAATGACAGCTGTGGACTACGTGAACATTACTGTGAACCATCTGCATGCTTGACGTCTTGTTGTCCACAATGGCATTTTCTACACTACTGGCCATTAAAATTGCTACACCAAGAAGAACTGCAGATGATAAACGGGTATTCATTGGACAAATATATTATACTAGAACTGACATGTGATTACATTTTCACGCAGTTTGGGTCAATACAGTCTGAGAAATCAGTACCCAGAACAACCACATCTGATCGTAATAACGACCTTGATACGCCTGGGCATTGAGTCAAACAGAGCTTGGATGGCGTGTACAGGTACAGCTGCCCATGCAGCTTCAACACAATACCACAGTTCATCAAGAGTAGCGACTGGTGTATTTTGACGAGCCAGTTGCTCTGCCACCATTGACCAGACGTTTTCAATTGGTGAGAGATCTGGAGAATGTGCTGGTCAGGGCAGCAGTCGAACATTTTCTGTATCCAGAAAGGCCTGCACAGCACCTGCAACATGCGGTCGAGCATTATCCTGCTGAAATGTAGGGTTTTGTAGGGATCGAATGAAGGGTAGAGCCACGGGTCATAACACATCTGAAATGTAACGCCCACTGTTCAGAGTGCCGTCAATGCGAACAAGAGGTGACCAAGCCGTGTAACCAATGGCACCCCATACCATCACGTCGGGTGATACGTCAGTATGGCGATGACGAATACACGCTTCCAATGTGCGTTCACCGCGATGTCAGCAAACACGGATGGGACCATCATGACGCTGTAAACAGAACCTGGATTCATCCGAAAAAATTACGTTTTGCCATTCGTGCACCCAGGTTCGTCGTTGAGTATACCATCGCAGGCGCTCCTGTCTGTGATGCAGCGTCAAGGGTAACCGCAGCCATGGTCTCCGAGCTGATAGTCCATGTTGCTGCAAACGTGGTCGAACTGTTCGTCCAGATAGTTGTTGTCTTGCAAACGTCCCCATCTGTTGACTCAGGGATCGAGACGTGGCTGCACGATCTGTTACAGCCACGCAGATAAGATGCCTGTCATCTCGACTGCTAGTGATACGAGGCTGTTGGGATCCAGCACGGCGTTCCGTGTTACCCTCCTGAACCCAACGATTCCATATTCTGATAACAACCATTGGGTCTCGACCAACGCGACAGCAATGTCGCGATACGATAAACCGCAATCGCCATAGGTTACTATCCGACCTTTATCAAAGTCGGAAACGTGATGGTACACATTTCTCCTCCTTACACGAGGCATCACAACAACGTTTCACCAGGCAACGCCGGTCAACTCCTGATTGTGTATGAGAAATCGCTTCGAAACTTTCCTCGCGTCAGCACGTTGTAGGTGTCGCCACCGGCGCCAACCTTGTGTGAATGCTCTGAAAAGCTAATCATTTGCATATCTCAGCATCTTCTTTCTGTCGGTTAAATTTCGCGTCTGTAGCACGTCATCTTCGTGGTGTAGCAATTTTAATGCCCTGTCCCCTGTCCCTGTCCCCGTGTCTGAAAGCCAGAATCGTGGTACAATGATCTGGGGAACAAACAGTGAACTCACGTTGATGTCTTGGCCGCCAAATTCGCCTGGCGTTAACCAGACGGAAGACATCTGGGAAGCTATCGGGCAGAAGCGCCGCGGCCACGAATCACCGACCTGTAGTTTATAGGAATTGCGTGACCTGCACGTACTCATCAGGAAGCATAGAAAGGACACGTCAAATGTATGTCACGCAGAATAGCTCCTACATTGCGTTCCGAAGGCGTAGCAATATGCTATGAAGCAGCTGGTCGTTATTCTTTGGCTCATTGGTGTACATATTTTATAGAGTCTAAAGTGTCTCCTGAAAGAGATGCGCGCCCGGGAAAATGTTGAATTGAAATGAGTTATTTCACGATTTATCGGAAACCATTTTCTTCATTACTACGAAAACTGGCATACAGACAAATATTCCCAAGGCTCATTATCGCTTATCACAGCGTTATGGAGATACCACAGTAAACTGCAATCTGAAATTACTTAGAACTTTGTAATTAAGGGCTTGAAGCAAATCTACACGATCTTTCAGGAGGCAGCATGCTAGAAGAAATTAAACCCTAATACTATGTGTTGATGCAGAAATCAAAATTCTTCGGTGGAAAGCAAATACGTGGTTGCCTTGGAGTTAGCCAACTGACACTGCTGTTGTGCTTCCCGAGAGAACTCATATGCCGGTTAATAGTCTTATCCTAAAGCAACGAGCTCAGAAAATCTAAGAAGCTGCTATGGGCAGGAGCCGAGATTGGCTCTGCCAAGACTACGGTTTTGTAGTTTCGGTACAGTACATAAATGACATATTAAATTGTAGGAATGCCAGTGGCGTTGGCAGCATTGGAAGCGAAAGAACCATAAACGAATGTGCGAGAGAGAAACTGGGAGCCGATGACTTCTCTTTGTTTTTTGTTTGCTTGTTTTGCACATAATTAGAACCACACATTTTTTTAATGTTAGTCATTTGTGTATTTCATATCCTCAAAAAATATAAAGTGCATTTTATGAGTAAAAAAAATGTGGATCACGTAACTTCTCTGCTTACGTGTAACCTAAGCACTTACTTTTGATGCAAGTACAGTCTACATCCCCAAAAAAATCTATATAATTATCGCTATTATTTTGTACTCAACAGAACGTTCTTCATCATTATGAAAGGCAAGAGTTTCCTGTTATTATTGATAACTGTGAAGTTGTTTATGAACTACAGAAACATGTTTTATATATGGTAGACGAAGTACTGAAATGAGGCGCAGTATGTTTCTGTTTTGCGTTTTTTTTTAAATTTTACCCTTTTTTTTAGGAAATTGTGTTTTCTTTACTTCTGTATTTTTTATATTTTTACGATATCATCCCTCGGTTCATCTACATGTACATCTACATGATTACTCTGCAATTCACATTTAAGTGCTTGGCAGAGGGTTCATCGAACCCACAATCCTGGAACCGCGTGACCGCTATGGTCGCAGGTTCGAATCCTGCCTCGGGCATGGATGTGTGTGCTGTCCTTAGGTTAGTTAGGTTTAAGTAGTTCTATGTTCTAGGGGACTGTTGAGCTTAGAAGTTAAGTCCCATAGTTCTCAGAGCCATTTGAACCCACAATCATACTATCTCTCTACCACTCCCCTCCCGAACAGCGCGCGGGAAAAACGAACACCTAAACCTTTCTGTTCGAGCTCTGATTTCTCTTATTTTATTTTGATGATCATTCCTACCTATGTAGGTTGGGCTCAACAAAATATTTTCGCATACGGAAGAGAAAGTTGGTGACTGAAATTTCGTAAATAAATCTCGCCGCGACGAAAAACATCTTTGCTTTAGTGACTTACATCCCAATTCGCGTATCATATTTGCCACACTCTCTCCCCTATTACGTGATAATAAAAAACGAGCTGCCCTTTTTTGCAGCCTTTCGATGTCCTCCGTCAATCCCATCTGGTAAGGATCCCACACCGCGCAGCAATATTCTAACAGAGGACTAACGAGTGTAGTGTAAGCTGTCTCTTTAGTGGACTTGTTGCATCTTCTAAGTGTCCTGGCAATGAAACGCAACCTTTGGCTCGCCTTCCCCACGATATTATTTATGTGGTCTTTCCAACTGAAGTTATTCGTAATTTTAACTCCGAGGTACTTAGTTGAATTGACAGCCTTGAGAATTGTACTATTTATCGAGTAATCGAATTCCAACGGATTTCTTTTGCAACTCATGTGGATCAACTCACACTTTTCGTTATTTAGCGTCAACTGCCACCTGCCACACCACACAGCAATCTTTTCTAAATCGCTTTGCAACTGATACTGGTCTTCGGATGACCTTACTAGACGGTAAATTACAGCATCATCTGCGAACAGCCTAAGAGAACTGTTCAGATTGTCACCCAGGTCATTTATATACGAGGCCAGTTCAATAAGTAATGCAACACATTTTTTTTCTGAAACAGGGGTTGTTTTATTCAGCATTGAAATACACCAGGTTATTCCCCAATCTTTTAGCTACACAACACTATTTTTCAACGTAATCTCCATTCAATGCTACGGCCTTACGCCACCTTGAAATGAGGGCCTGTGTGCCTGCACGGTACCATTCCACTGGTCGATGTCGGAGCCAACGTCGTACTGCATCAATAACTTCTTCATCATCCGCGTAGTGCCTCCCACGGATTGCGTCCTTCATTGGGCCAAACATATGGAAATCCGACGGTGCGAGATTGGGGCTGTAGGGTGCATGAGGAAGAACAGTCCACTGAAGTTTTGTGAGCTCCTCACGGGTGCGAAGACTTGTGTGAGGTTTTGCGTTGTCATGAAGAAGGAGAAGTTCGTTCAGATTTTTATGCCTAAGAACACGCTGAAGTCGTTTCTTCAATTTCTGAAGAGTAGCACAATACACTTCAGAGTTGATCGTTTGACCATGGGGAAGGACATCGAACAGAATAACCCCTTCAGCGTCCCAGAAGACTGTAACCATGACTTTACCGGCTGAGGGTATGACTTTAAACTTTTTCTTGGTAGGGGAATGGGTGTGGCGCCACTCCATTGATTGCCGTTTTGTTTCAGGTTCGAAGTGATGAACCCATGTTTCATCGCCTGTAACAATCTTTGACAAGAAATTGTCATCCTCAGCCACATGACGAGCAAGCAATTCCGCACAGATGGTTCTCCTTTGCTCTTTATGGTGTTCGGTTAGACAACGAGGGACCCAGCGGGAACAAACCTTTGAATATCCCAACTGGTGAACAATTGTGACAGCACTACCAACAGAGATGTCAAGTTGAGCACTGAGTTGTTTGATGGTGATCCGTCGATCGTCTCGAACGAGTGTGTTCGCACGCTCCACCATTGCAGGAGTCACAGCTGTGCACGGCCGGCCCGCACGCGGGAGATCAGACAGTCTTGCTTGACCTTGTGGCGATGATGACACACGCTTTGCCCAACGACTCACCGTGCTTTTGTCCACTGCCAGATCACCGTAGACATTCTGCAAGCGCCTATGAATATCTGAGATGCCCTGGTTTTCTGCCAAAAGAAACTCGATCACTGCCCGTTGTTTGCAACGCACATCCGTTACAGACGGCATTTTAACAGCTCCGTACAGCGCTGCCAGCTGTCGGAAGTCAATGAAACTATACGAGACGAAGCGGGAATGTTTGAAAATATTCCACAAGAAATTTCCGGTTTTTTCAACCAAAATTGGCCGAGAAAAGAAATGTGTTGCATTACTTATTGAACTGCCCTCGTAGATCAGGAACAGCAGAGGTCCCAGGACGCTTCCCTGGGGAACACCTGATATCACTTCAGTTTTACTCGATGATTTGCCGTCTATTTACTACGAACTGCGACCTTCCTGACAGAAAATCACGAATCCAGTCGCACAACTGTCACGTTGCAAATCAACAATTTTCGAATAAAACGTCAGTTAAACGTAGGCAAGTTCAATTTTGCTATAAATACTGTTAACATTTAAGTAACAGACAGAAGGATAACTAGAACAAAAATGATCCCTAGGTTACGTGGTCCTTTATGTATCCCCGCTCAGTTTCTAGACGGTATACTGCTTACGATTTTTAGGGGAATAATGTGGTACAACACTGGCCGCATACACTAACAAAGGGATCGAAATGAGGTAACGACCATTACATATTCAACACACCTAACATACAGGTAACGTGGTTACAGTCTTAACTAACCAAAGCTACTAGGAAAACTACCATAGTCAATGCTTATTTATGGTCGTCTACTGTCTACTGTAGCCTACGGTACTTTTCCAACTCAAGCAAGAGACACTAAAGTCATCAGTTTCATTTACTGCCGTGTCAGGTGGCAGTGTGGTTGCCTTGCTGGTCGTTTACAAAGTAAACAATTCTTCACCGATGTGTAATACATCATCAGAAGCGCACTTTTGATAGGTAGTTCACACATTCATTATGTGTAGTATCCACACATTCTCAGGTCATGACAAATAAAGTAAGTAATAAGCTAATAAAGCTAATACAGAAAACCCGGTTTATTTTTCGTCCAACAAACATTACAACAATTTAGCGAGAGAATTATCGTATGTGTAATGGATAGCAAGGTTTCTGAAGGTTGCGCCTGCGGAGTTCAGCAGAAGAGATTTCCAGAACATCAGTTTACACTACGTGCACTACAATGCACTACATACACTACAATGCACTGCACGCGCTACAAGGGTTCTCAGCCCATGTAGAATTCTGATAATAAGTTATTTTCCTGTGTAGGTTCTTCATTTATTAACAAAATTTGTTTGATTATTTAGCGATTGGGTACATTCGACCCCATGGGCGTTATAAAGCTGCCTGCAGGTAAAAATAATAATAAAAGTTATGGGCAGCATCAAGTAAAACAGAACGAGTGAAGTTTCGAAAGTACGAAAAATGTAATTGCAGAAATAACAAAAAAAGGAAAATATAAAAATACTGTAAGTAAATTGCGGAGTATATTTTTATATTTTTCTATACTTTGTGGTGGTGGTTAGTGTTTAACGTCCCGTCGACAACGAGGTCATTAGAGACGGAGCGCAAGCTCGGGTTAGGGAAGGATTGGGAAGGAAATCGGCCGTGCCCTTTCAAAGGAACCATCCCGGCATTTGCCTGAAACGATTTAGGGAAATCACGGAAAACCGAAATCAGGATAGCCGGAGATGGGATTGAACCGTCGTCCTCCCGAATGCGAGTCCAGTGTGCTAACCACTGCGCCACCTCGCTCGGTTCTATACTTTGTGTTAACTTATTATCTCTTGTTTCAGTTGAAGCTGTCTGGAACAGCTGTTAATGTTTTTACCACTAGGTAGCTTCATAATGCCTGTGGAGGCGATATTAGCTAATTTCTGACACTGAAGTAAAGTATTTGTTTCAAAATTAAACAGCAGCTTGCACAGGAAAACGGCTTATTTAAAAAAAAAAAAAAACTGTCCAAATTCAGTCTCCAGATCGCTTCCCTTTTTCTGTTTCCGCATGATCAGGAGACCAAATTTGGACAGTTTTATGTAAGTAAGGAGCGTGGACACTCCCTGATGAGCTAAATGTCAGTTTTAATAGACTTTCAGTATTTTAAGGTAATGTGCACTCCATAACTTCCAGTTACTTTCTAAACACAAAATGTGATTTTAGAATTAACCCTGAGGATCATCCCGTACTACGAATAGGACTATCTACCGATTTTCGCATTTTGTTTTCTAACATATCGTTTGAACTTGCTTAAGGTCCACGGTTACGAAGTTCTAAGCAAATCTGGGAGCAAACTGTTGTTTTAAGTACTAAGCTTTCTTTAAAGTCGTGTTGTATTTCTGCGTCTTGTTAGCCAGAATAAATCTTACACTCTGTAGTGGAGTGTGCACTGTTTTAAAACATCTTGACAGACTAAAACTGTGTGCCGGATCGGGACTCGAAAGCGGAGGTAAGGTATGCTGAAGAGCTTCTGTGAAAGTTGGAAACTAGAGGACATATCCTGGCAGAAGTGAAGCTGTGTCAGCGGATTATGAGTCGTGCATGGATAGCTCAGCAGGTAAGAGCGAACTTCAGCAACATTCTGGGTTAGACTTCCAGTGCGGCACATAGTTTTTATCTGCCAGGGAGTGTCTTGTGACCATTTGTCTGTAAACCAGTTTCCGTACTATTATTGCATATAATCCCCAATTTTTTTTCGTCAAAAAAATGGTTCAAATGGCTCTGAGCACTATGGGACTTAAATGCTGTGGTCATCAGTCCCCTAGAACGCAGAACTACTCAAACCTAACTAACCTAAGGACACCACACACATCCATGCCCGAGGCAGGATTCGAACCTGCGACTGTAGCGGTCGCGCGGCTCCAGACTGTAGCGCCTAGAGCCGCTCGGCCACTCCGGCCGGCCTTTTTTCGTCAAATCACACATTTCAAATCAGCATATTTTGGTACTCCTAGCTCCTTCAAAAATCAGTTTACATCCTATACCGCACATTTGTTTCAAAAATTTATTTGTACCAAGAAATCTGTCCAAGGCAGCTTAGACGGTAATAATGACGTATCGTTCATTTGCTGTTTAAAGAAAAGAGCCCCATATTCGTAAGAGACATAGTGTTGTTGGAACGCCTTCCATGCCGTCCCAGTGGTCTCTTTCCTTCAGCTTCTCCATACATTACAGACTTCATTACCCTCTCCTCCTCACATGTCCGTACCATCGTAGTCTCGTAATTTTAACACTCTCTACGACGTCAGGCAGTGTGTATAATTGTCGGAGTTCTCTGTTTTTCCTTATTCTTCACTGTTCCTTTTCTTTCATTGGTCCATATAGTTTTCTCAGTACTTTATATTCGAAAGTGACGAGTTTTTTCTCTGTTTTCTTTGTCAGGGTCCATGTCTCACTTCCATAGCACACTATTGGCTTGATGATGGTCTAATATATTCTTATTTTCGCCTGCCTAGATAGTAATTTCGGTCTTATGATGTTTTGCATAGTTCCTAGACATCTTCCCCAGGTTGAATTCTTGTTACTATCTTTTGTTCTATAAGGTTTTGTTTGTTGATGTTGTAACCTCGTCACAGTAAAATAATATTCACATTTAGTGTAAGCTCCAAACAGATTTATTCCGTAACCACCCAACAGTAAAAAATATAATTATATAATTCACATTCAGTGTAACTGCCCAACAGATAAATTTCGTAACCTACCAATAATAACGTGAATAACCTCCCAATAAAAAAAATCTGCCTCATTTATAACCTTTCAATAATTGACTGTGAATTTAAACTGGTAAATTTTGGACGTCAGCAGCGCTGCGTCATGGCCCTGAAAGATCATTCTGAATAAAAAAAATTAAAATTCTTACCTCAATGAAGTCGCTGGATAACGCATATATATCTGCTCTTATAATATATTTTTCTGGCACAGCCCAGTGCAATGCTGGCCGATAGATTTGTCATGCACAAAAAGAACAACTGATTTTTCTTAGCAATAATCGGGATGACTATGGATTGGGGAGATTAGTAAATTCTTTAAATTGAGATGAATGAGTGTCAAAAGTTACTTTTTATAAGAAAGATTATTATTAAGAGATTTTTTTAGAAACATTTACATGTGACTTGATGTAACAATACTACATATGTGCTCAGGCTCCGCGATCGCTCCACACGACCGGCCCAGCCAATTCGATACACCAGACTGCTAGCTACTACTTACTCCTACTGCTACACAGTTCCTACTGCATACAACAATACTCTTTGGTCTGAGATTCTCTTATAGCTTACATATCGCAGGCAGCGCGAGCAATCCATCGAAATTACATCTGTTCGAGTGCGCTAGCAACAAATTCTTTAATCATGGACCTCTTACATAACCCTCCACTGCGGGGCAAAAATTTGGCAGTGATGGTGAGTCAATTGGACTTGCCATGAGCAACAAATTTTTCTGTAATCTATTTACTTACTAAGTTTACAGTCACAGAGTATATACATTATTGATAAGTACAGAACATATTAAGAAATGAAATAGAGTGCACACGCACTGAGTTGAGAACATATTAAGAAATGACAAAACGTATATGCAGTGAGTACAAAATATATTAACAAATGACATAAAGTGCACATGCACTGTATAAGTCTTTAGAATTTTTTACAAGAGATGAATACATTAAGAAATGAAATAAAGTGCACATGCACTGCAAAAGTCTTTAGCATTTTACAAGAACGGAATACATTAAGAAATGAAATAAAGTGCACACGCACTGTAAGAGTCTTTAGCATATTTAGGACAACTGATTATATTAACAAATGAAATGAAGTGCACACGCACTGTAAAAGTCCTTAACATTTTGCAAAAACCGAATGCATTAAGAAATGAAATAAAGTGCACACGCACTGTAAAAGTTTTTAGCATATTTTTTTTATATAAGAACTGAATACATCAGGAAATGAAATAAAGTGCATACGCACTGTATAGGTCTCTAACATTTTACAAGAACTAGGAAAGGAATGGGAAGGACAGCATCATGGTTGTAGCACAGTGGGTTGCACGTAGCTGCACTAAAAGTGCATATCTTTCTACAGAAGCACAACAGCAAGTGAGACAATCTCAAGTTCTCTTACCTGAAGTATTTATCAGTGTAGCCAATACACTGAAATGTTGTATTCATATTGTATGTTATCATTTTGGTAGTACATTAGGTACACCAAACAGTAGGTCCATAATAGCATCTCCATCATTCAAGGTGGTGGACAGCTTGATATGTCAACACCACAGTCTTGTAGAATCCATTCTCTTATATCAACGTAGAATTAGTGCAAAAACCAAACATACTGCTCCATGATCATGAGGATGGACAGGACATACGGATATTGCAGTAATTAGGTCAGAAAGTGAAGGACATTAAGTCTTATGCTAGTCATCATTCAGAATTACACTAGTGTATCAACCGATCTGAATAATTATTGGCATTCATTGGCTATTTACACAGCATTTAAGTAGTATGTATGGAGTATTACAGAACATTATTCATAAGTCATCTCAATACAGTAATTACTGGCATCATATCATCTCATTACAGTAATTATTGGCACTCATTGGCCAGTTACAAAGCATTTTTTATGCATTATTCAGAAGTCATCATTCAAAATGAGTTAATTATTGGCATAGCATTTATGCATAAGTCATCTAATTATAGTAATCATTGGCATCACAAGTCATCTCATTACAGTTTACAGTTTACATTTATGCATAAGTCATCTTGTCACAGTAATCATTGGCATCATAAGGCATCTCATTACAGTAATTATTGGCATTCATTGGCATTGTATTTATGCATAAGTCATCTTGTTACAATAATCATTGGTATCATAAGACATCTCATTACAGTAATTATTACAGAACATTATTCATAAGTCATCTAATTACAGTAATTAATGGCATAGCATATTCATGACTCATCTCATTACAGTAATTATTGGCATTCATTGGCATTGCATTTATGCATAAGTCATCTCGTTTCAGTAATCATTGGCATCATGAGACATCTCATTACAGTTATCAGTGGCATTCATTGGCCAGTTACTAAACATGTAGCAGGTATTGAGTATTACAAAACACTATTCATAACTCATCTGATTGCAGTAATTATTGACGCTCATTGGCCTGTTACAAAGGATTCATATAGTTTTACAAAACATTATTCAGTATTATTCACAAGTCATCATTCAAAACAGGAGTTATTGAGTGTAGCATCAAGCTGCTAGTGTTTATATATGATATCATGTAAGTGACATAAGACATATTTAAAATGTAAGACATTGTAACTATTACTCAAGGTCTGTAGTCCAATAATACATAGATATAATGGATTCAATACATCAGAGAAATTTGCATTATATTTAGGACTAGAAATATATCTTAAACTGGTAGCATTATTTAGTTGTATACCAGTAATAGTTGGGACTTGTAATAAAAATTATTTTTTTTGTGCTAGCAATGCATTGCATTGGAATCGATAATTAATTGCTGGGGCATGAAAATATTTGCTTTGGACTTATTGCTGGAAATAGGGATTAATAATGTCATTTCCTGAGTCAGCTGTGCAAGGTTATGAAACAAGTAGAGTATATGTGATCACATTCATAAATGATAGACACAACTGGGTAAAAAAAATGCAAGTATCAGAACAAGTTTTATGACTAAGTGCATATAGCTATTAATATCATGAAAAGCTTGTCCTGGAAAAAATACAAAAAGCATTATTAACCTGAAAGAAAAAAATGTATATTATGCTGAAAAGTAGTAAACTTCGAATTAACAGGTAATGAAACGTGTACTCAATATGTATGTACTCTAGCTGTCTTTCCTAAAACATTCAGTCATTATACTATGCGACATAAGACATACTGTCAAAAGGAACTGCAACAAATACTTAAATTACTACATAGCATTAGTTAACTAATAGAAAATATATAAATTTCATCATTATCATCATCTGCAAACAAAAACTTCATTATTCATATTATCATATTTTTCATATAACTATTAATCATCATTTATTATCATCTGCAAAAAATAGACACTTCATTATCCATATTCATATTACCATTTGATTCATACCACTATTCATTATCATTCATTACTTCATACATTATAGAGTTCTTACTTCTAGCGTATTTCATCACTAAAACTAACATGTGCAGTTCTGTATGACAGCTTGCATCAATCGCCTCGTACTCTGAAAGAAAAATAATTAGTTAAGACTGCTATTATACAGTGTGTATAGTATATTCTTGTTAATGCTTGTTAATTATGATCCAGTTACTCTTCATGACAAGGTATTGCTTCTTCTTTCTTTCATTCTGGTGGTAAAATTTCCATTTCATAGTAAACCACTGTGATTGTATAATTTATTTCTTTTACATGGTATTCCTTTATGAAAATGATGAATATGGATTAATAGATTGCATTTAAATCACATACCCATTAAATCAAAACTTGTTTCTAGTGATATAACTAATCATCCAGCATAGCATGACAGAAAACGTATTAGGTCAAAACCATAGACAATTTTCATGTGCAAAAAATGTACAGACAATATCATAATATAGTAGCAAAGAAATGCAAAATAGTCAAGATATCGAGATATGCAGGGTGAGTCACCTAACGTTACCGCTGGATATATTTCGTAAACCACATCAAATACTGACGAACCGATTCCACAGACCGAACGTGAGGAGAGGGGCTAGTGTAATTGTTTAATACAAACCATACAAAAATGCACGCAAGTATGTTTTTTAACACAAACCTACGTTTTTTAAAATGGAACCACGTTAGTTTTGTTAGCACATCTGAACATATAAACAAATACTTAATCAGTGCCGTTTGTTGAATTGTAAAATGTTAATTACATCCGGAGATATTGTAACCTAAAGTTGACGCTTGAACCTCCGACGTTCAGTTGCGTGTTGTAACAAACACGGGCCACAGTCGGCGAGCAGCATCTGCAGGGACATGTTTACGATGACGACCGTGTTTACGAGTGTGGCTGTAGTGCACTGTTGTCGTTTGGTCTAGCTGTCGCAGTGTCCGCACGTAGCGCTTGCTGCTATTGTTATTCCGCATTCGTCTCCGCACGCAGACCAACTGTAGTACACCGTGTTACCAGACGTCTGTGATAGTGTAGTGTTGTAGGAACTGTGACCATGGTGTATTCGAACTCTGAAAAGGCGGAGATGATACTCATCTATGGCGAGTGTCGACGAAATGCAGCTGAAGCCTGCAGGGTGTATGCAGAACGGTACCTGGACAGAGAGCATCCAACGTGCCGCACATTGCAAAACATCTACTGCCAACTGTATGCAACAGGTATGGTCGTAGCACGCAAACGGATCCGTAGCAGGCCCGTCACAGGAGAAGCGGGTGCAGTTGGTGTGTTAGCTGCTGTTGCCATGAACCCACACATGAGTACACGGGACATTGCGAGAGCCGATGGATTGAGTCAAAGTAGTGTCATGCGCATACTGCATCGTCACCGCTTTCACCCGTTTCATGTGTCGCTACATCAGCAACTACATGGTGATGACTTTAACTATCGAGTGCAATTCTGTCAATGGGCATTAACAGAGAATGCGTTGCAGTTCTACCTGTTTACCGATGAAGCGGGTTTCACAAACCACGGGGCAGTGAATCTACGGAATATGCATTACTGGTCCGTGGACAATCCTCGCTGGCTCAGACAGGTAGAGCGACAGCGACCGTGGACTGTAAATGTATGGTGCGGAATCATCGGCGACCACCTCATTGGTCCTCACTTCATTGCAGGGGCCCAAACAGCTGCAACATACATCGCGTTCCTACAGAATGATCTGCCAACGTTCCTCGAAAATGTCCCACTGGAAACGCGTCGACGTATGTGGTATCAGCATGATGGTGCACCTGCACATTCCGCAATTAACACTAGGCTGACCCTTGACAGGATGTTCGACGGGCGTTTCATAGGACGTGGAGGACGCATAAATTGGCCAGCCCGTTCTCCTGATCTTACACCTCTGGACTTCTTCCTGTGGGGTACGTTAAAGGAGAATGTGTACCGTGATGTGCCTACAACCCCAGACGATATGAAACAACGTATTGTGGCAGCCTGGGGCGACATTACACCAGATGTACTGCGGCGTGTATGACATTCATTACGCCAGAGATTGCAATTGTGTGCAGCAAATGATGGCCACCACATTGAACATCTATTGGCCTGAGATGTCGGGACACACTCTATTCCACTCAAACCACGTGTGTACGTGTACCTCACCCTTCATGGTAATGTACATGTGCGTTAGTGAAAAAGACCAATAAAAAGGTGTTAGCATGTGGACGTAATGTGCTGTTCCAGTCTCTTCTGTACCTACGGTCCGTCACCGTTCCCTTTGGATCCTTACGTAATTCGGTGCTCTCCGATACACACGATCGAACAGCGGAGGAGTGGTACTCAAGCGTCAAATTTAGGTTACAATATCTCCGGATGTAATTAAGATTTTACAATGCAACAAACGGCACTGATTACGTATTTGTTTATATGTTTAGATGTGCTAACAAAACTAACGGGGTTCCATTTAAAAAAACGTAGGTTTGTGTTAAAAAAAATACTTCCGTGCATTTTTTTATGGTTTGTATTAACCAATTACACTAGCCCCTCTCCTCACGTTCGATCTGTGGAATCGATTCGTCAGTATTTGATGTGGTTTACGAAATATATCCAGCGGTAACGTTAGGTGACTCACCCTGTATATAATAAGGCAAAAATGTTAAACTGGTGTTTGTTACATCTTAAAGATTTCATAGTGCATACAGAGAAAAATTCTACTTTCGATAGGAAATACATACAAAAAAAGAATGGAAAATGTGCAGTCTGATATATAGCGACAAGAAAAGCGATCTAGCAACCTTATCTTGACGGGCACATGCCAAGAAAAATACGATCATCATCAGTAAGTGGTCATATAAATATCTGGAAATGGTATTACAGTGTGATAAATCATGAAGTATGTTCATTCAATAAAGGGTTTAATATTAGAAATATGGTGATTGCCCTTGCTTTTTCTGGTTCTCAAAGTTTCGACGTGTACTACATTGGGGTGCGGAATGCTGCGAATTCTATATGGACCTGCGTATAGACGCTCAAATTTACTGCATCTACTTTTCCCTCTGTTGGGTAAATAGTGTGTGCATACTAATATCTTCTGTCCTATGTGTAAGTCACGGCGTGTACAAACCTGTTTTTTCTGTCTTCTCCGGCGCTCTGCGGCACGTTTGATGTTGTTGAGCGCAATGCCAATTATTTCATGGTGGCGTAGTCGACGAGATGTAGGAAAGGATACTAATTCTTCAATTTTGTTATATGGTTCAACATTTTTCGATACAACAGTCGGAGATAACATAGTAGATTCATTTGGTATAGAGTTAATTACATCCTGGACGAGCATATGTGTGTATCCCAATCAATATGTTTTTTATGGCAGCATATTCTACATAGTTTACCAATTTCTTTCATTAGTCGTTCAGAAGGGTTCGTAGAAGCGTGAGACCTGGATATATAGATCGGAGAAATGTTTCTAGCTCGTAACATACGTGTCCATATTGCAGATCGAAATTGTGATCCATTGCCGGAAATTACTTTCAATACATGCCCTGCATGAAGTAAAAATGTTTTACAAATGCATTCGAAATAGATTTAGTAGTAGCTTTGCGTAACGGAGTGAAGGTAACAAATTTCGAAGTGTGTTCAACAGCGGCAAAGATGTAACAAAAACCTCTATTAGATCTGGGAATCGGACCAAAAATGTCTACAGCGGCCATTTGTCTCAATTTAACGGGCACAATGGGATGTAACGGAGGAATATGTGAAGTTGTGTCTGATTTAGCTTTCTGGCAGATTAGACATGACGCTAAAACTCGTCGAATACATTTCTCCATGTTGGCAAAATAACAGTTCTGTCTCAGTATAAGAAAACATTTTCTGGCTCCATAATGTGCGTAACTTAAATAAGTATACCAAATTAATTTGTTAACAAGCTCGTCAGGAATACATAATAACCAGGGTGAGAGCGGCGAAACAGAATATTATTGCGTACAGTATAATGGTTTCTAATGGTAACGTTATTTGTATCTTGCCAAAGGTGTTTAATTTCTTTCCATACGTTGTCTTTGATCTGCTCTTGTGCTAAGGTGCTATGTATCGTAATGACGACGATATGAAATTTTCGAATGTTGTTGAATATACATGACGCTAAAATTTTCTTGGCAGAAGTTGGTTGCGATGTCTTGCTGATTATCGCTGAGAGAACGGAATAGTGCGTCTGCTACAATATTTTGTGTACGGATATTCGGAGTAGGATATTGTTTAGCTTTAAATGTGTCATGCTGTTTAACTTGAAATTCATACATAAAACCGGACATAGTACCAGGGATGTTGTCAAAAACTGGAGCTTGCTGTAAAAGAATTTTGCGTAGCTCTGTACGTTCGTCGTCTGTATTTGCACTGCTCTGTTTAACTTTTGTCAGAAATCATTTGCATAACGTCATAGTCGGCTTCGTCTGGTGTATTGTAGTTGTGAACATACGTATCTGTGAATAATGTGGAATGACCGTTTATGTTACGTGATGCAGAAATGACCTCTGTCCGATTAGTAGCTTGTTCTTATGCAGATAAAGAGTGCCGAAATTCTAATGCCAGTTGTACATTTTCATCCTTTAACATTAAATAGGAATTTTGAAAGTCAATAATTGCGTCGTGTTGTACCAAAAAATTCGTACCTAAAATAACGTCTGTTGCCAATAAGAGAACAATCCAAAAATTTGAACGGAACGTATGACCTGCAATAGAAAATGATAAGTGTGTCTGTAATTTTACATCTACTCCTTTACCAGATACTGCTCCTTTTACGTTAGTTTTGCCTAATGGTAACGTAGGATAGGTGTTCTCTTTGTTACATTCGTTGAATGTTTCTTCATTTATAACTGACATAGGTGATCCAGAATCAATTACTGCTGAAAATGCAGATGATCCAATCTTTACTTCAATGACAGGGTGGGAAATGGTTTTTTGAATAACTGGTTTTTCATGCAAAAGTGTGTCTCGGATGTCGTCAAAAGTAATAAAATTTTCGTGAACAAGAGTGTGTATCAAAAGTATTGCTTACGTTGCTGGAACATGCAATCTGTACTGTATCTAGTCAAATTCTATCTGACGTGCTGTTATTTGCGAGAGGATGCTGTGGCATTTCGACTATCTGAACTGTTCTGTTATTTCGTCCTGACGTATTAGGATCGGTATGATACCAACTGCCTGGTTCATTCATAATAATCTGTTGTTTTGGATGATTCTGCTGCTCATGAGACCTACTGTTATTAGATGTACGCTGAAAACTGTGCTATTTACTTTTACGTCTGTCGTAATAATCATTGCTGTAAGGCGCATTGTGATAGTTGAAATGGTGTTTTTTCTGTACGTAGTGAATTCCTTGTTGCTGTGAGTTACTATCTGGCGGAGCCGACGCTATATGTGTAGCCGGCGAAACATTAAAGCTTGGTTGACCTTGCAGACTACATTGTTGGTTAGGTATGCTAACCGACTTGTGTTGTTGCTGTTGTGGGAAAAAACCTCTATTGTTGCCCAAATGTGTCTGCGATTGCTGATAATTTTACACATACTGATGATTAAAATTTTTTCTGTTATTAAAATTATGCTGGTAGTTCTTGTCATTTCAGGAGTGTCTAATGAAAACTGTCGCTTTCGGTAAAACTTGTCATATCAGGTTTTCTTTACTCGTTCTTAATCCTAGTTAGCTCGATAGTTGAAGAGTTGTTTTGATAGATATAAAGGATAGTAAAAGAGAAGGCAGCAGTGCAGAAAACTAAAGATGAAATAGCACTACTATGGCTCGGGGCCCTGTGCACGCTACGGCACATATTCATCGAAGTGTAATGAATCCCCTGAGGTCTCTTACGCGCTGCAAATAAATTTTAGTTCCTGCGTTACAGGCAATGCCGGTGAAAATTCAAAAGCAAATTGTTGTATCCAGTCAAAAGGGAGAATCTGTGTTCTGTCATTCTTAAATACCTTAAATTTTCTCATGGATAGAAAGTGCTTATAATCAAAATTATCGTCTCTGTATGTCTGAGCAGGTTCAGGATTGTATGATAATCTGTTTGTCTGTTACTGTTTGGAATCTAAGTCACGTACACTCTGTAAATTACCTAAATTACACTAGCTGTGTGAATGTGACTAATGTTCACAATGTGGGTATGGTGTGTCGTGTTAGGGGTTGAAACATTTTTCATCTCTGCCACTTCTTGCTGTAAAGATGACAAATTTCTACGTAATGTATTATTGGACGAACCTATCTCACTGATTGTCTGTTGTAAGTTTTGGAATTCGGGTGTTTGATTGAACGAAATTGGTGACGTATCGTCTGATTTGGTGTCATTGTTATTTTCGATAAGATCAATATGACTGGCCAATTCATCGATTTTTTCAGTCAGTGCTTTTACCTGATCGTCATTTTTAGTGTCACAAACATTAATTTGTTTTTGGATTTTACGGGTGGTTTTGTTCAATTTCTTAAAGTCTGCTTTAATGGCATTGGGATCCTGTACTAATTCCAATTGTTCAAGTCTGCTGGTCGCTGTCTGAAAGTCTACTGTGTGTGTGTCTGTTTTTGTTTTAAGATCAGACATTTCATCATGCAATTCGGTGTTGAACTGTTTGATAGTATTGATTTCGTCTGATACTGGAGCAATGTTGTTGTCTACGTATGTTTTTGCTTTCGTAAACAATTTACGCTTATCTTCCTGTCTCTGTGCAGTAGTTGTTTCCATAACTTGTTTCTTTACTTTGTTCTGTTCCTGTATAAATTTACGGCAACGCGTTTCACTGTTCCGTAGGTGGTGATTAAAACGTTCGTCAATTTGGCTGTTCTGTTGTTCGAATTTCTTGTCTACTTTCGCATCCAATGTGCATGAAAGTTCTGCTGACATTAATTTAAACTTGTTGCGTAACTGTGTTGCGTATTCTGAACATTGTTTAGCAACTGCACTAATTTCATCTCTAATTTTGTTGTGGCTGCATGTGTATTACATATTTCTTCTGCAACAGATCTAATTTCTTCACTACTATTCCTAGCACTAGCCCTAATTTCCTCACGTAACTGTTTTTTAATTTCGTCACATTGCTCGGCAACTGCTGTAATCTGTTCAGTAAGCAGTTCAGTAGAGGTGTCAAGTTTTTCATTAATCTGTTTGAGATTTTCATTAAGTTGTTAGTAATTGTTGTCTTGTTTTTCATTAAGTTGTTTCTTCGATTCATTAAGTTGTTTGAAATTTTCATTAAATTGTTTGTTCGATTCATTAAGTCGTAGCAATAATGCCATAACTTGATCCATGCCAATATTGCCTACTCTGTTCTCTGTGCTATCTGATGGTGTATCTGCATTTGTCACGTTTTGTGTAACCATTTGGTTATTCTCTGATTCTTGAAAAGGTTTGCCAATTGGATGTACACTGTTGGTCACTACACCGGAATCAAATAAATCTGACATATTTTGAGCACATTTTTCACCTTCGTTAGAAACATTTATCTGTTCACTGTGTAAATTTTGCCAATCATGTGTGTCAAACTGGACAGCGTTCATTGTAACGGAACGTGCCGTGTCATCAATTGCCGTTAAATTAAGTGTGGACATAACTGAATGTGTTTGTTCATCATCTGGAATAAAATCATTACTAGTGATCGGCACACACTGATTATCTGTAATTAGAGGATCATCACTATTACACTGAGTGTCACTAGTATTATCGGTCAAATTATTCGAGTCAGCTTCTTCACTCATTGCACATCGCGATGTACTGATAGCAGTTTTTCACGGTATTTTCATAAATCAAAAGTAGGCACAAAATCAAACAAAGACAAAGCAAAAATGGAACAAATACAATAACAACAAAGAGCAATAAATTGCTGATGATCTGTGAAAGAAAGAGTGACAAATTAGTAAATGCATTGCGCCAGATGCAAACTACGTTTAAGTAAATAAGAGCAGATATATGACTACTTCTCAGAAATTCACAAAGAAATACGATCCTGGCAGGGTCGCCAAGTGTAACCTCCCAACAGAATTCCTTCTCATTTGAAACCTCCCTACAAAATCCTTTTCACATTAACCTCCACACAAAATTCTCTCTGATTTAATCTCCACGACGCGTTTCAGAGGTTTAAACCTCCATCATCATGTGGATTGACATTAGTTAGTATGACATTTGTGTGCGTGTTGTGTTACGATTTTTTGCAGGAACTTGAGGAACTGTCTAGTGGAGAAACAAGACACTATTTCAGAACATGGTTTTGAGTTTCTTCTGACAAAAAATAAACTTATATCTAACGGTAAACATAAAATAAGTCAAATAGAGTACATCCAGTAGTCACAGGTTCCTTTCGCTGTCATAACAGTCACGGTAAAGCCTAACCTAAAATGTTTGCATTTAAAGTTCGTGTTGATACGTCTGGGCCCACAAGTTCTCTTACCTGTGCTGTGGTAGCTGTACGATCTGCCACTGCTGCCCTTCCAGGACATCTATTCTGACGAGCGTCTGTGCTGCGTGCATTTCTAGAACCTCGTCTACCGGTTTGGGAATGTTCACATTTAGTGTAAGCTCCCAACAGATTTATTCCGTAACCTCCCAACAGTAAAAAATATAATTATATAATTCACATTCAGTGTAACTGCCCAACAGATAAATTTCGTAACCTACCAACAATAACGTGAATAACCTCCCAATAAAAAAAAAAATCTGGCTCACTTACAACCTTTCAATAATTGACTGTGAATTTAAACTGGTAAATTTTGGACGACAGCAGTGCTGCGTCAAGTCCCTGAAAGATAAAAAAAAAATGGCTCTGAGCACTATGGGACTCAACTGCTGAGGTCATTAGTCCCGTAGAACTTAGAACTGGTTAAACCTAACTAACCTAAGGACATCACAAACACCCATGCCCGAGGCAGGATTCTAACCTGCGACCGTAGCGGTCTCGCGGTTCCAGACTGCAGCGCCTTTAACCGCACGGCCACTTCGGCCGGCTCCTGAAAGATCATTCTGAATAAAAAAAGAAAAAATTCTTACCTCCATGAAGTCGCCAGATATATCTGCTCTTACAATAAAATTTTTCCGGCACAGCTCTGTGCAATGCTGGCCGACCTATCTGCCATTTATGAAACGAAGCAACTGATTTTTCTATTGCAATAATCGGGATGATCATGGATGGTAGAAATTAGTAAATTCTTTAAATTGAAATGAATGGTTGTTAAAAGTTACTCTTTATGAGAAAGATTATTATTACGAGATTTTTTAAACATTTACATGGGACTTACATTAATACTCAGGCTCCGACATCGCTGCACCGCGACCGGGCCAGCCAACACGATACACCCGACCAGACCAGAGCAGACTCCAGACTAGCAACAACTTACTGCTACAGCTACACAGTTCCTACTGCAGTCAACACTGCTCTCTGGTCAGAGATTTTCTTATACCTTGCATATTGCAGGAGCAATACACCTCTTCCAACATCTTTTCAGGCAACAAAACGGCGTATCAGCCTACGTCAATATTTCGGTAAACAACGGAAGAAATACACTCCTGGAAATTGAAATAAGAACACCGTGAATTCATTGTCCCAGGAAGGGGAAACTTTATTGACACATTCCTGGGGTCAGATACATCTCATGATCACACTGACAGAACCACAGGCACATAGATACAGGCAACAGAGCATTCACAATGTCGGCACTAGTACAGTGTATATCCACCTTTCGCAGCAATGCAGGCTGCTATTCTCCCATGGAGACGATCGTAGAGATGCTGGATGTAGTCCTGTGGAACGGCTTGCCATGCCATTTCCACCTGGCGCCTCAGTTGGACCAGCGTTCGTGCTGGATGTGCAGACCGCGTGAGACGACGCTTCATCCAGTCCCAAACATGCTCAATGGGGGACAGATCCGGAGATCTTGCTGGCCAGGGTAGTTGACTTACACCTTCTAGAGCACATTGGGTGGCACGGGATACATGCGGACGTGCATTGTCCTGTTGGAACAGCAAGTTCCCTTTCCGGTCTAGGAATGGTAGAACGATGGGTTCGATGACGGTTTGGATGTACCGTGCACTATTCAGTGTCCCCTCGACTATCACCAGTGGTGTACGGCCAGTGTAGGAGATCGCTCCCCACACCATGATGCCGGGTGTTGGCCCTGTGTGCCTTGGTCGTATGCAGTCCTGATTGTGGCACTCACCTGCACGGCGCCAAACACGCATGCGACCATCATTGGCACCAAGGCAGAAGCGACTCTCATCGCTGAAGACAACACGTCTCCATTCGTCCCTCCATTCACGCCTGTCGCGACACCACTGGAGGCGGGCTGCACGATGTTGGGGCATGAGCGGAAGACGGCCTAACGGTGTGCGGGACCGTAGCCCAGCTTCATGGAGACGGTTGCGAATGGTCCTCGCCGATACCCCAGGAGCAACAGTGTCCCTAATTTGCTGGGAAGTGGCGGTGCGGTCCCCTACGGCACTGCGTAGGATCCTACGGTCTTGGCGTGCATCCGTGCGTCGCTGCGGTCCGGTCCCAGGTCGACGGGCACGTGCACCTTCCGCCGACCACTGGCGACAACATCGATGTACTGTGGAGACCTCACGCCCCACGTGTTGAGCAATTCGGCGGTACGTCCACCCGGCCTCCCGCATGCCCACTATACGCCCTCGCTCAAAGTCCGTCAACTGCACATACGGTTCACGTCCACGCTGTCGCGGCATGCTACCAGTGTTAAAGACTGCGATGGAGCTCCGTATGCCACGGCAAACTGGCTGACACTGACGGCGGCGGTGCACAAATGCTGCGCAGCTAGCGCCATTCGACGGCCAACACCGCGGTCCCTCGTGTGTCCGCTGTGCCGTGCGTGTGATCATTGCTTGTACAGCCCTCTCGCAGTGTCCGGAGCAAGTATGGTGGGTCTGACACACCGGTGTCAATGTGTTCTTTTTTCCATTTCCAGGAGTGTATTTGTAAAAAGGCAAGATTCTTTGTTATTATACATACAAAGGACGTCGGCACGGCACACACGAGTGGCCATTTTCCGTCTTTTTTTTGATCCAAGGTAAAAGAGCATGTGCATTGTTATGGAAGGCAGACCGACTTACAACCGAATGAAGCCCGCGCTTCATAATCGAGTGTATGGTGTCACATTTTGTATAGAGAACATGAAAACTCCTACAATATTATTTCAGTGGTACAGGGTGGCGCACGAAAAATCGGCCCCGAGTACTACACTGCTCGTTGCCGCTTACCAATCATCATCTATTGTTTCGAAGTTGTTTACAGTAGCTTATTTGTTATTTGTTCACTGCCTAATTGTTACATGTTTATCTATCCCTTATCGTAACGGTCAACAAATCGTGCGTAATTGGCGAGCAGTCTGTACTCGGGGCCGGCTTTTCGTCCGCCACCTTATATTATTTCACTGCGATCAGACGAATAACGCTACAGTTGGCCAAACGAGAGGTTTTGCAGAATGACGAAAATTACAAGTGTGTGAGAATTCTGTTACGAATAAAAATTCTGTACTCCAGGGTGGAGGCAAGTGCCCCCTCTTGGCGCCTTCCATCTTCAGTGACCTGTGCTACTAATTTTCAGTTTTTCATAAGAGCCGTATACCAAGCACAATGAACGGTGAACGAGTAAAAATGAACGGTTCTCAAAAAAGAGGTATCACCAGTGAACTAGTTCCAGAGGAGGAACGACTTTGCCCATCTCTTCTGCATTACCATCCGTGGACGCTATACTAATAGGAGCGTTTCAGCATGGGTCATTACATGGTACCTCAGAACAGCTTGTGGTATTGATCTGTAAATGTGATCATTCCATGTACTCCATGTTGCAACAATAAATACTGAGTGAATTGAAAACCTCTAAAAATGTGTACTGTCTTTTTTTCCGGCAATATATTCACGTTTCTGATTCATCTCTGAAACTAACACTTTAATCTATAAGAATCTCGGAGTGCTTGTATAATGTTGTTCGTTGCTATGCCACATGATTGCGATGTTATTAATTTAAAGAACGGCAGTGCACTCTTAGTAATTACTGACGTGACTTTGAACTTGGGCCCGATGAGACGATTACATAAGCTTCTGCACTCGGCAGATAACAAGCGTGAGCACTGTGCAGTTAGTTCCCATTACGTGTTTATAGCTGAACACACGGCAGTACAAGATTTGCATGGCAGGCATGCGTACAAGCATAACCACGTAATTCCCAGCTGCAGTCTCTCTTCTTTCTCGCTGTTGATTTCGTGATGGTATATGCTCCGGTTTCGTGATAGGGACTCCCTGCTCCTGAGCTGGCCTAAAGCTATCACTGCCGCAACAATGTCACTTTAAACAAGACAAGAGGGGAAGTTGTGGCGGTAGCTGCAGCTATTGCGAATCCAGTAAACGTGACGCAGCGTATTTTAACTGCTTGAGTGTCGTGTTTTGAGAGCAAAGAAAGAGGGTATTTGCATAGACTTATGTCCGAAGCCGCCTTTAAATCACTTCCGGACAATCTGATACTTCGCCAAAAGTCTGTCAATTCCACGTGCATGTTCTACCGGGCATCAGAAAACTGGACACCCACTCAGGAGGACGACGATAAAGAGGGAAAGGTGAACATTCTGTCGACAGTGTGGTCATTAGCTCCGATTACGAAAGGATGGGGAAGGAAATCGGACGTGCGCTGTTTAAAGGAACCATCGCGACATTTGCCTGCACGATTCAGGGAAATTACGGAAAGCCTAAATCTGGACGTCCTCGTCGATTTGTACTGACAGGGACATTAAAACACGAAGAATAATCGATAATTCAGCAGCGACTGAGCAGCGCTGCTGGTTGGCGCTATCAATGAGGTCGGGCCAGGCCAGCAAGCCCGCCACTGCTGGAGTACTCGCTGCTCATCGTGTTTTAATGTCCCTATTAATACAAATCTATAAAAAATTTCGTACTTGACTAATCTATGACCATTCTGCCGAATGGGCACGTAAACAGTCCGCCGTAAAAATCATTTTAGTTATCCTGGGAAACAAACCGACGCTTTTCGTCGTCATTGAGCGTTGCGTCGTTTGACATGACTCCAGCCACACACTGCAAAAACGAAATTGCAAATATCTGCCGAAACGCCAGAGAAAGCGTGTCTGACGACTGTCAGAAGGGACACCCTGTATACAGTACATTATGAACAATACCGAGCCGTCACTCTTTAGCAGCTGTTGTGTTATAATAATAAAAAAATTTACATACATATATGAATGGAAAGAAAAAAATTTAAATGATAATACAGTTGCGCTGTTAGAAATGTTCTGCTCGTACGAATTTAGGTTATTCAGACTTCTTCTCTTACATTTCAATTGTAGATGCAGGTAGCCGACTTCAAGGACACCAGTGCGTGTGAAAAAATGAAGACAATCCTCCTTACTTGGTTCCACTTCAATAAAAAATACTGTTGTTAAGTATTACCTTAGTGACACACACTTATAATACCTAACACTCGTAATGGCTCTGAGCACTATGGGACTCAACTGCTGAGGTCATTAGTCCCCTAGAACTTAGAACTAGTTAAACCTAACTAACCTAAGGACATCACAAACATCCATGCCCGAGGCAGGATTCGAACCTGCGACCGTAGCGGTCTTGCGGTTCCAGACTGCAGCGCCTTTAACCGCACGGCCACTTCGGCCGGCTAACACTCGTAATACTTCATATTTTAAGCACTACATCTTAATCGTCCTCCTACATACAAGAGAGTGAGAAAAACAAAACCATGTACAAAGAAAAATGAATGATGTTTTTCTTTTTTCATTTGTCTGCGCCTTACCGCGCATTCATAATTAATGTCTTTGGCGACTCATAGTCGATCGGTGTTTCATTTTTGGTTTTTCTAAATTTTAACTTTACGATATCGTGGGGGTCTTTCACCATGTACCTGCACACTGTACGACCATCAAGAGCTCAGACAGCACTCCCGTATTAAGCAAAGAAGAGAAGGTTGAAACATGGAAGGAGTCTCTGCCAGTCCAAAAAGCTGCGACACTGAATTAATAAAAAAATATCTACCATTACACTATCTGATGGCGGACGACGATGAAACCATATTCAGTACATCTACTATCCCCTGGGTGGCATGGGCCGTCATCAGACCAAATTGACGCCGTCTTCCCAGCTGTGCTATTTTTTTCCGGCAATGTAGTTAATAATGAAAATATTGGCATTCAGGAAACAATACCAGATGAGGTATTTAAAGCCATTTTAGGCTTGAAATACGCCTAGTGTAACGAAAAAGTGAATCACTCAGAAGACATGGTTGGATGTCAATGTCACTTACCACACGTACCACATCATCGGTGGAGATGTGAATGATTATAGCGGCAGTTCTCTCTGACTGGTAGAATAGCCACCAAAGTGCACTAGTGTTATCCGTGTTTGTGTTCTTACTAAATGGTTCAAATAGCTCTGAGCACTATGGGACTTCACATCTGAGGTCATCAGTCCCCTACAGCTTAGAACTACTTAAACCTAAGTAACCTAAGGACATCACACTCATCCATGCTCGAGGCAGGATTCGAATCTGCGACCGTAGCGGTCGCGTGGTTCCAGACTGAAGCGCCTAGAAGCGCTCGGCCACAGCGGCCGGCCGGTGTTCTTACCAGGTTCGATAGAACATACGAAGGGTCCTATCAGTTGCGGTGTATAGACTTTTCCCACTTGAGAAGAATGCACAGAACGTTCATATAACCTTGTGAAACGATCAGAAAGGCCCTTCTTTGGGCTGTTGTTCAACATGCGTGTCATTTCGTCTTGGATGCTGGTTACGTTGTCAAAGTGTTCATGTGAATTTTTGCACTCTGTGGTAGGTTCGTATTGATAACACCGAGTCTTGCCACCAGTGACGATTCCGTAAAAGAACTGTTCGCGTTTTGGGTTTCTGCCAAGTCGCAGCAGGAGTCCATGTGTCGTTTGTCGTTTTTTGTTCGGGAGTCAATGAGCTCGGGACAAACTTCACACCCACTTTTCTCTTCTTGAAAGCATTCTGGAGAATGTCTTGAAGATTAGATTTAGAGAGCTTGATTCACTGCGATTTGTGAAACAGTAGCTTTGATGCATTATAGGCACATGTCCACCACTTAACACCGCCCCCTCTCAAGTGAGAGATCGAAGGAACATCTGTTGTTTACAGTTCTAGTTCAAGCTTCCACTGTAGTTACCGCGCTGACGTCCCTTACAAGACAGGAATAAAATCAGTCTCGAACTTTTAGAGCGGATGGTGTGTATGAAAGGGCCACAGAAAGAAAGGAAGCTTGCAGGGAACACTGTGGAAAGTGAAGAGGATGTAGATGAAGGTGAGATGAGAGACATGATGCTGCGAGAAGAATTTGTTACAGCACTGGAAGACATACTCGAAACAAATTCCCCGAAGTAGACGACAACGACACACAACTATTGAAATACTTGGGAAAGAAAGCCATGGCAAAACTACTCAACCATATATGCAAGACATGCCCTCATACTTAACGGAGAATCTAGTAACTCACATTCCAAAGAAGACAGCTGGCGAGGGATGTGAACGCTACTGAATCATCAGTTTAGTAAGTCATTCTCGCAAAATGCTGACACTTATTATCTACAGAAGAATGGAAAAAGTGGTAGTAGTGGACCTCTGGGAAGACGAGTTTGGGTTCTGCAAAAAAGTGGGAACATGGGAGACAACACTGAGCCTATGACTTACCTTAGAAGATAATTTCAAGAGAGCCAATACTACGCTTAATGCATTTGTAAGTTTACAGAACGCCTTTGACAGTTTTGACTGGAATATACTCTTTGAAGTACTGACGGTAATAGGGGTAAAATACAGGGAGCGAAACGGTACCTACATCTTGCACAGAAACCAGACTGCAGCTATAAAGTGTCGAAGGACGTGAAAGGAAGGCCGCACATGAGATGGGAGTGAGACAGGATTATAGTCTATCCCTATTATTACTCAGTCTGTACATTGAGCAAAAGTAACCTGCGCCACAGAGAGACTGGGAAACGGTGTTTAAGTTGAGGGAAACAAATTAAGTCTTTAAGGTTTGCCGATGAGACTGCAATTCTCTGAAGGAGAGCAAAAGACTTGGGAGATCGGTTGAAAGGAACGGATAATGTCTTGAAAAGAAGTTATTAGATGAACATAAACAGAAGTAAAACATGGGTGGCAAAATATAGTGAAATGAAATCAGGCGATGCTGAGGAAATTATGTTAGCAAGCGAGACATAAAAAATAGCAGACGAATTTTGTTATTTGGGCAGCAAAATTTATTGACACTTGCCAAAGAAAAGATATAAAATGCAATCCGTAAATTACAAGGAGAGCTTCTCTGAAAAACAGGAACCTATTAATGTCGAATAGCAATGCAAGTGTTGGAAAGTGTTTTCTAATGGTATTCGTCTGGAGTGTAGCATTACACGAATGTGTAAACGCGGATCACAAGCAGTACAGGTCAGAAAAAAAGTTTTTTGACTGTGGAGCTACAGATGAATGCTGATGGGTAGATCGGATAATTAATGAAGAGGTATTACACCTATTGGGGAGATAAGAATTTTTGGTAAAACCTGTTTAAAAGAAAGGATAGGTTGATAGGATAAGACCTGAGGTGTCAAGGAATTGTATTGGAGAAAAGTTTGTGTGTGAGTGTGTGTGTATGTCTGGAGGGGGAGAGGTGTTAAAACATTAGCTGGACTATCATCATCATCATCACGTTTTCACATGGTAGTTCTCCAGGCTGCCCGGTCTTCTGCCATCCTCTTCAGGTCTGCATAATTTCCTCTTCCCTTTATGTCGTCTATCATCTTGTATCTCCTTCTTCCTCTCAGTCTTCTCCCACAAACCAATCCTTCCAAAGCATCTACTAGCAAGCACTCCCTTCTCAATGAATGTCCCAACCAGTTATTTTTCCTTTCTCTTACAACCTTCAGCAGACATCTTTTCTCACCAACCCTTTCCAATACTCTTTCATTACTCACTCTTTCCATCCAGCTTATTCTCTCCGTTCTCCTCCACATCCATGTTTCTGCCCCATATAGTGCCACACTCCAGACAAAACATTTGCCAAGCCTTTTCCTTAGTCCTTTATCTAATTTGCCACATAAGAGTCTCCTCTTTCTGTTGAATGCCTCCTTCGCTATGGCAATTCGAGTTCTCACCTCCTGGTGACATCTCAAGTCTTCAGTTATTGTGCTTCCGAGATATTTAAATTCACTTACTTGGCTAATGGTAGATTGTCCTATTTTAATATTGGACAGTCTGCGTCTTGTACTGATGATCATACTCTTTGTTTTTGCTGTGTTTATTTGCATCCCATATTCCACACAAGCTTCATTCAGATCTTTGAGCATGTTATTCACTGTCCGCTCAATTTCTGCCACTAATACCATGTCATCAGCAAATCTTATACATTCTATTCTCTTTCCACCAATACATATTCCTCTTTCCCATCTAAACTTTTCGCAATAATCTCCTCAAGGTATACGTTAAACAACAGTGGGGAAAGGCAACAACCTTGTCTAACACCTCGTCCAATGCTGCTTCCTTCTGACATTTCATTTCCAATCCTTATCCATACTTTCTGGTGTAAATATAGATTCTGTATCAGTCGTCTCTCTTTCCAATCTACTCCTTTCCTCTTCAAGATATCCATCAGCTTGTTCCATTGTACTCTGTCAAAAGCCTTTTCTAAATCTATGAAAACAGCAAAGATTTCTCTACCCTTTTCCATATATCTTTCCCCTACAGTTCTTAGCATCTCTTGTTCCTTTTCCTCTTCTAAATCCGAACTGCTCCTCTGCAATTCCTCTATCCAGCTTGCCATATAACCTTCTATTCAACACTCTCTGCAAGACTTTAGCTGCATGAGAAATTAGACTGATCGTCCGGTGCTCTTCACATTTTTTAGTATTTCTCTTTTTCTCTATTGGTATCATGACTGTTGCAGCGAAGTCCTCGGGCCATTCCCCTTTGTCATATATCTCGTTACAGAGGTAGACTATTTCTTTTCTTGCGTTGTTTCCCAGACTCTTCAACAGTTCTGCTGGCAAATCATCTATTCCACATGCCTTCCTATTGTTCATCTCCTTCAGCGCCTTCTCTACTTCTGCTTCCAAGATGGTAAATCCCTTTCCATCTTCCGGCACATTTTGTTCCTCTTCAACCTTAATTTCGCTTCGCATTTCATCCCCCTTATACAGATATTCAATATATTCTTGCCATCTGTTCAAAACCTCCTGTGATTCTTCTGCTAGAGTACCATCCGCTCTTTCTATTTCCATGTTATACCTCTTTCTTTTACGTTCAAAAACAATCTCACTAGCCAGTCCCTACATCATTTCATACTTTCCCTCTCTCTCCATTTTCACTATTTCGTCGCATTTCTGTTTCATCCATTTTTCTCTTGCTTCTTCAGTTTCTCTTATTAATTCATTATTCAGTTTCCTGTACCTCTTTTTGCCTTCTTCAGTTACGAACCTTTCCACTTTGTGCGCTCTTCCATCTTTTTCAACATGTTTTCTGTTATCCATTCTTTCCTGGTGCTTTGGGATACTCTAATTCCTAGTACTTCTTTGGCAGAGTCCATGAGTCCTTCCCTCATTTTTATCCACTTGTCATTAACACTTTCATCAACACTACCTCTTTGCCATTTTTCCATAAATCTGTTCTCCAAATCTGATGCCTTTCCTACCTCTTTGAGTCTTTCTATGTTTAGTCTTTCCTTTGCTTTACCTCTCCAGACTTTTTTCAATTCACTTGTATTTCTCCCATCACTAGGTTGTATTCTGAATTTATATCCGCTCCTGGATAAGCTTTAACATTCTTCAAACAGTTCCTAAACCTTTTTTGTATCAGGATGTAGTCCAGCTGATATCTTTCCCTATTCAAATATGGTATCCATGTGTAACGTCTCCTTTTGTGGTGTTCAAATAATGTGTTACCCACTGCTAATGAATTTTCTTTACAGAAACTAATTAGTAGTTCAACACTCTGATTTCTGATTCCTAATCCAAATTTTCCTACTGTATCTTCACCTCTTCCTTCACCCACCACTGCATTCCAGTCCCCCATGATGATAACGCAGGCATTTCTATTTTCTTTCGCGATGAGTTCTTGTATTTTCTCATAATATTCTTCCACTTCCTCATCTCTGTGCTGGCTGGTTGGCATATATACCTGTATTAATACCAAATCTTTTGAACTACCCTTCAGTCGTATCATCATCAGTCTTCCATCAATATATTGTACCTCTATTACCTTATTTTTCAACTTTTGACCTATCAATGTTCCTACTCCGTTTTCACCACTCTTGATTTCCCCAGAGTAAAAAAGTTTATAATCTCCACTTTCTATCTCCCCATTCTCTCCCCATCTCATTTCACACAAACCGAGGCCATCTAATCTGTTCCTTTTCATCTCCTGTTTTGCATTCTCTAGCTTTCCTGCTTGCAGAAGTATCCTCACATTCCATGTTCCAATCCGTATCTTTCCTCCCTTCACTGTACCTTTCTTCCTTTCAAATATGTCTACTCTCAATGTGTTCCCCTCCCGGAGATCCGAATGAGGGGAAGTTTTAACTCCGGAATCTTTCACATGGAGAGACATACCATGTACTGCTTGGGAATGTAATGTGGTAGTTTCCCGTTACTTTCCACATAGGCAGTAGGATGCCCTGCCTAAAGTCAGCCGCTCACCATGAGTCAGACGCTGTCTGTAGCCGCCCCTCTAGGGTTCAGTCGCTTTTGTGCTCTTTTTGTACCCAAAGAGAAAAGGTGCCTCTTCCGCCAGTTCCGCCGTACCGAAGCCCATCTTCTCCGCTTTCGCTGCCGTTGAGGTCTTCACCGTATCCCTGGCAAGGGGCCCTCACGAGGTACTATCTCCCGGGCCAGGTGAAGTAAGGTCTTTTTAACGAGGTGTTACTCCTCCCCCTCCTCCTTTCTCAACCGGGCTTGGGACCGGCTATGGCGGAGTTAGCTGGACTATAATAAGCAATTTAAAATAAATGTAGGTTGCAGCAATTATGCAAATATGAACAGGCGTGCACAGGATAATGTACCGTGGAGAGCTCTATCAAACCAGTCTCCGGACTGAAGACCACAACAACAACACACTTGAACAAGAACAACATACTTCCTTGGTGTACACCCAAAGTTAATTTCATATTTGATGATTTCTCTTCGTTAAGAGGAAGAGTTCTATCCACTAAGAAGTCCCAAATCCTTGCATAACGCTGGGACGATATCCTGTAAGCCGGTAGTTTGTTCACTTAGCGCGACAGCGCGCAGCTATATCTAACGTCTTACGAAAGTCAAGGTATGCCGGTACTGCATCACTTTGGACGCTACTAGTTACTGCCGTCTGGATCTCATGCAGGTAGTGGAATTACTCTTGCCGATACTGTTTGATAAGCGACGAGCTATACTGTTCCCTTGTTAAGTTGTATAACATTATCGATGCTGGTTCTGCGGGACCACTAAGTGGTCTATATGAGCCTCTCGATTACCGCGAGGGGCCAAAAGTTATGAGATAGCATCGTCCAAATACTCGAATGTCAAGAGCGTTACGTTGGAGCTGTGTAAATAAAGAGGCTGTTATCAGGCCTTGGACGCATGTGTGCGTTGTCAACAGTCTTCTCTCTTGATTGCAACCGCAGCACTGAATAACGTTTGCGAACCGCAGAGGAATTCTTGCTTATTCGAAACTGTTCGGCCTCTCATTATTTCCCAATTTCAAGAGTACACCTTGAGTAGCTCTCCAGAGACACCACCTTCTATCATGACAAGCCAATGACTGAAGACCTGTGTTTGTAAGCGTTACCACTGACTTACGAACGGATCACAGATCGCATGAAACATATTTCAATTTCGAATGTGTGGAACGTATTTTGTGGAATGACGGTTCCTCTACAACATATAGTGGGTATGTTCGATCTTCCTTCAATTCCACAGGGAACAAATAAAACTATGACATAAATGAGTTTCAGAAATTGGCTACGAGTGGGCATTGGTTTAAATCACTGAGTAAAGCACCCGGGTTTTTTGCTTACTAGGCAGCTGTGCTGGCCTCTGTGGCATATGGACACAGTGGTCATCGCACCTGCACAGACCACCCTAGCACGCCTCCCGTCGGGCACAAATTCTCATGTTATCCACACACTACCAGTGCAGTGCTCCCTGCTCATTTTCCTTGTTATAGCATTTCGCCGATTTCCCTCAAAGTTCGAGCCTGGCGCAAATGGCTCTGAGCACTATGGGACTCAACTTCTAAGGTCATCAAAAAAAAAAGTTCAAATGTGTGTGAAATCTTATGGGACTTAACTGCTACGGTCATCAGTCCCTAAGCTTACATACTACTTAACCTAAATTATCCTAAGGACAAACACACACACACACCCATGCCCGAGGGAGGACTCGAACCTCCGCCGGGACCAGCCGCACAGTTCATGACTGCAGCGCCCTGGACCGCTCGGCTAATCCCGCGCGGCTAAGGTCATCAGTCCCCCAGAACTTAGAACTACTTAAACCTAACTAACCTAAGGACATCACACACATCCATGCCCGAGGCAGGATTCGAACCTGCGACCGTAGCGGTCGCGCGGTTCCAGACTGTAGCGCCTAGAACCGGCCGGCAAAGTTCGAGCCTGATGTGCATCTGAGACTCGCCTTATATTGCATATACGTGGTGTCGCTTCTGTTTCGGACGCGTCCGAAAGAATAGACACCACAGATATAAAACAAAACTAAGTCTGAATAATGTCTACAAGAGCTTGCGCATAACGGAAGGGTATGCTTCAATTAAAACAATGTTAACCGGTTCATTGGCTACCCACTTATACTCCCAAGCGAGATGACGCAATGGTGAGACAATGGAATCTAGTTCGGAAGCGCGGTGGTTGAGATACTCATCCGGTCATTAATGTTTACAGGAGATTTTCCGCGGTTTACCTGAATAGCTTAAGGTAAATAGCGACATCGTTCCTTTCAAAAGGACATCGTCGCTTTTCTTCCCCTTCCCTCCACAATCGAGATTGAGCTGCGTCTCTAACCACCTCCTCCTCGATGGGACGTCAAATCCTAATCTTTCTTCCGTCCGTATACAAGAAATTAAAAAAAAGAAGGTTTCCGTATTTTCAGAGGTGGTAGTATGAACGAAAACAAGAAAACGATGTCTAGTAAATACTGGTTCTAAAAAGCATACCCTAAGAGCTCTGAGAACTTGTTCATCATCGCAGCTGTGAAACACATCTCGTCTGCTGCAAGCTCTTTGCTATTACGAACTACCGACATAATGCAGTACGCAGATGTCGACACACTCCTCTGTTATTGTCCATACATACAGCCTACTGTAAACCGTATTCGTAACTCCGGATAAGTGCAACGCATACATTAGTTCTAAAGGATCCAGTTCGTGTTTTCATGAGTCTGTGAAATACTTTTATATTCCAGTTTTATCTTTCCACTTACCAACATAATGGAAGTCTTTTTCTCCACTTGGGAAATGACAGACATTATCTTCTTTTATGGACTGGCAAATGCAAGCAACAGTCGAGCCCGTATATTTCCGGTGTGGAATAATAGGCTTCCATTATGCTGTAAGTGCAAAGATAAAACTAGAATGTAAAAGGTTAGCACAAACTTACCAAGAAACAAACTGGTTCCGTTAGAAATAACGTATGCGCTGCAAATACCCAGAACTGTGAATACAGTTGACAGTAAGAACGCTAATGTACGTTTACTGCGCGCTATATGCGTGGATAATAACAGAGGAATGCTTCCTCATTTGCCTACTGGATCCGTTAAAATCGAAATTTGTGGTAAGGCCTTATGCGACCAAACTGCTGAGGTCATCGGCCCCTAAGCTTACACACTACTTAATCTAACTGAAACTGACTTACGCTAAGGACGACACACACACCCATGCCCGAGGGAGGACTCGAACCTCCGACGGTGCATTCGTTAGGCCATTGGTAGTGGCAAAGAACTTGCAGTAGATAAGTTGTGATTCATAGAAGTAAAGACGAACAAGTGCTCATCGCTTTTAACGTAACTGTTTTAGAACCTATGTTTACTGGACATGTTTTCTTGTTTTGCTGCGTACTACCACCACTCAAAATATGGAATGCCTTTTTTAACACCTTGTATTCTTAGTGATACATGAAAGCGGTCGCTGTTTGCGAAAAAACTGTAAAGGAATATGGTGACTTGTTCGTTTTCCAATGGGATCGGTGGTTTTTCCTCCATCGCAGATGTCGATAATCTTTGGGACCATACTCCTTCGCCTTACAAGGCGTCACCAAGACACAGTTCGGTCGCTGTTACTTATAAAATACCAGATCTTGATGCTGATGGTGGAGGAAATCATCGAAAGCCATCTTAAACCTAACGCACCAAGAAAGCGAGGCAACTTTTACCCATGTTTGAGCTAAATTCTGCCAACATAATTTTTTTTTAATTTCTTTCCTGGTTTCAGGTATTATTTGATTTCGTTCTCAAGCAAATACAGATTTCTCGGTTTGCAACACGAAATGCTACACAAAATGTTCTCTTGCCATTAGTAGACAAAGGGAACTATGGTCCAGGTTGTAGCGGAAACTATAGCTTGTTGGCGTGACTGGGTACTGGCTCGTCCCAGTTCAAAGTACTGTGTGTTGTCACCTCGCGCTCTAAGCGCGGAAACCGATCGAGGAAGAGGCCTTCATCAGCAGTCGCAACAGCTTGGTGTTAACTCCTTACATTTACTGACGATGGGAAGGAGAAATTAGTGACAATACTGACGGAAAGATGACGACAGTGCTAGCAAAAAGTTGAAGTGGAGTAAATTAATGGCGTGCATACTACAACAGGACGAAACAATGCTGGGCAGAGAGCGACCCCAGTATCTGCCTCAAAGAGGTAGAAGCAAAGTGCACACAAAAAATCCCACTAACGATAGTAGGTAAGTGTGTTAATAATCATCAATTTCTATAGTATTATGAATGACACAAACAAATACTAAATCTGAGAAAACTTTGTCTTCTAATAGTGGTTGAGATACTTTCACGAGAGATGCCGCAACCGTATAAGTTTTTAAAATACACTAACGGAGAAAATGGCAACGCCAAAAAATAATTAATGTAGAGTACTTAAATTTCGGGAATATATTTGTCTAGTTATTGCAACAAAACAGGTTACTGTAAGTGCGAGATAACTCATGGCGAATGTGAAATGCTGGTATATTAAAAACCAGTGTAACCGCCAGAATGTTGAATGCAAGCGTGCAAACATGCATTGTATTACACAAACGCCGGATGTCAGTTTGTGGGCCGGAGTTCCGTGCCGGTTGCACTTAATGGTCAATACAAAGAAATGGCTCTGAGCACTATGCGACTTAACTTCTGAGGTCATCAGTCCCCTAGAACTTAGAACTACTAAAACGTAACTAACCTAAGGACATCACACGCATCCATGCCCGAGGCAGGATTCGAACCGGCGACCGTAGCGGTCGCGCGGTTCCAGACTGTAGCGCCTAGAACCGCTCGGCCACCCCAGCCGGCTGGTCAATACAGGGACGATTAATGCTGTTTGTGGAGTTGTCGACGGATGATGTCCCATATGTGATCGATTAGAGGCATACCGCTGATTGGGCAGGCAAGGCAACATGTCGACATTTTGTAGAGCATGTTGAGTTACAACAGCGGTATCCTGAATGAAATTTTCACTCTGCAGCGGAGTGTGCGCTGATATGAAACTTCCTGGCAGATTAAAACTGTGTGCCGGACCGAGACTCGAACTCGGGACCTTTGCCTTTCGCAGGAGAGCTTCTGTTAAGTTTGGAAGGTAGGAGACGAGGTACTGGCAGAAGTAAAGCTGTGAGGACGGGGAGTGCGTCGTGTTTGGGTAGCTCAGTTGGTAGGTCTCGGTCCGGCACACAGTTTTAATCAGCCAGGAAGTTTCAAGTGTTATCCTGTTGGAACACACCCTTTGCAATGCTGCTCGTAAATAGCAGCATAACAATTCTAATTACCAGGCTGAGGCACAAATTTGCAGTCAGACTGCGTGGCATAATCAAAAGAGTGCTCCTGCTGTCATAAGAAATCACACCCCAGACCATAATTTCAAATGTAGATTAAGTGCGACTAGCACATGGACAAGTTGATTGTAGGCCCTCAAGTGGCCTCCATCTAACAAACACACGGCCATCACTGGCACCGAGGCAGAACCATCTTATATCAGAAAACATAACAGATCTCTACCCTACCCTACAATGAGCTCTCGTTTGACTCCACTGGAGACGCAAATGGCGGGTGTTTGGGAATGTACGCTACAGGGCGTGTGGCTCGGAGCTGTCCTTGAAGTGACCGATTAGTAACAGTTCGTTGTGTCACAGTGGTGCCAACTACTCCTCCTGCAGACGCATTACGATGTGCCAGAGCCATGCGCCGAACACGATGGTCTTCCTCTCGGTAGTGGCTGTCAGGGACCTGGTATTCTTATGATTGTACATGCCAGTGACCACCTCTGCCAGCAATCATTTACAGTGGTTACTTTTCTGGCAAGTCTTTCTGCAATGTCAATGAAGGAGCATCCAGATTCTCGTAGTCCTATTACATGACCTCGTTCAGAATCAGTGAGGTGCTGGTAATGACGTCCTTGTCTCGTTAAAGACCTTCTTGCTTAATGTCAACTCATCATGTCCAATCTCAAAGGTAGCTAACGCTCACGACCGTTACAGCGTGTATTTAAAGCAAATCTGATTTGCATCCTCATGATGGCGCTATTAACGCAACTCTTATGGGATTGGCGCGAAATGGGAACAGTCATCATCTTCCAGATGTAGAAACACGCCTATCAACTTTCGTTTATGTGTCACAATTCATTCTTGGTGTTCTGATTTTTTTCCTTCAGTGTAATTATTGCAGCAGTCTCAGTTGTAATTAGACGCAGGATTTGTTGCAGAGAAATGAGCTTCAATTCTAGTAAGGAAACTGTGAAAATATTGTACTATGCATAGAATTTTATTTTAAAATGTGCCAGGGTAAGCGAATCTTCATATGATTTAAGTGCAGGGAAACCGAGTGAAAACCTTAAGGTTTGTCCATGACACTGCAACATTGTGACGGACAGCTAAAGCTTTGAAAGATCTGTTGAAAAGAATGGATAGTGTTTTGGAAAGAGGTTGTAAGATGAACATCAACTGGATTAAAAGAAATGATTTAAGTGCAGGGAAACCGAGTGAAAACCTTAAGGTTTGTCCATGACACTGCAACATTGTGACGGACAGCTAAAGCTTTGAAAGATCTGTTGAAAAGAATGGATAGTGTTTTGGAAAGAGGTTGTAAGATGAACATCAACTGGATTAAAAGAAAGGTGACAGAAAATAGTTAAATTAAATCAGGTGACGATAAGTGAATTAAATTTGGAAATGAGACACAAAAAGTTGGCGAGTTTCCTTATTGGGGCAGCAAAATAACTGACCATGTTCGAAGAAAAGATATGAAATGCAATCTGTCAATAGCAAGAAAAGCTTTTCTGAAAAGCTCGAACTCAAGATTGTTAAAAGATACGTCGGATAATTAATGAAAGGGCACCGAATCACTCGCGGAGAGACCTAGATTCTACTTTAGCAAGCAAGTTCAAATGGGTTTAGGTTGCAATAGTTATGCAGATATCAACACACGAGAGCAGGATAATCGCGCGTGGAGAGCTGTATCAAACTACGTTATCTGTTCTGAAGCCATCGTACATCTGAATCAGTGCTGAGAATGTTACGCACCACTTGTCAAACATGTGGTATGTTTACTACAACGTGTTTCGAGACTATGTTATCCCATTATCGAGTGCTATAAAACAAGAAAACAAATCAATACATCTTAATACTATACACAGTCACGACTTTGTAAATATCTGGTGTTTCAAAACGAATATCGGTGTTTTAATGCTTTTAGCATCTATTATACTCAACTTACAATTATAAAGAATACATCGAATGAGAAAGCATCTCAAACAATTTTTCTTAAAAGAGTTCATCGTGAGCACCATTCGTCATACTGCACACATCGAGTCAACAGGCTAGTTTTCCCCCCCCATCCTTGATCAAAGTGTCTGGAGTAATTGGTGCAACCACTACTTCAGTCCTGAGACTTCCTGGCAGATTAAAACCGTGTGCCAGACCGAGACTCGAACTCGGGACCTTCGCCATTCGCGGGCAAGTGCTCTAAAAACTGAGCTACCAAAGCACCACTCACGCCCCGTCCTCATAGCTTTAATTCCGCCAGTAACTCGTCTCTTACCTTCCAAACTTCGCGGAAGTTCTCCTGCATACCTTGCAGAACTAACACTGCTAGAAGAAAGGGTATTGCGGAGACATGGCTTAGCCAAAGCCTAGGGGATGTTTCCGGAATGAAATTTTCACTCTGCAGCGGAGTGTGCCCTGATCTGAAATGGACGGGGCCTGAGTCGTGCTTGGGTAGCTCAGTTGGTATAGCACTTGCCCGCGAAAGGCAAAGGTCCCGAGTTCGAGTCTCGGTCCGGCATACAGTTTTAATGTGCCAGGAAGTTTCATATCAGCGCACACTCCGCTGCAGAGTGAAAATTTCATTCTGGATACTTCAGGCCTGTTTCTTCAGTTGGGTAGATCGGCTGGTAGCTGAAGCACATACGTGTACACGTGAACCTTTATGTACCCCCAATGGTAAAGACGGCATGGCGTCAGATCGGGTGAAAGTGGAGGCCATGCGAAACAAGCTCTGTCATCCAGCCTCTTGTGAACAACCCAACCGTCGGGAACAACGTTGTTTAACCAATCGCGTACTAAGTTACGCCGGTGAGCCGGAGCTCCATGTTGCTGCCAAACAACGTTCTGTGATTCACCTTCCTAGTAAGAAAGAGCCGTACTTCCAGAGCGTCAAGGTAAGAAATATCAGTGACAGTTGCTTCATCAAAAAAAAGTCACTCTAAACTTTCCGCCGCGATATCGCACAAAAACATTTTCTTTAGGGGAATCTCGTTACTGCTGTATCATTTAGTGGGTATTTCCGAACCCCATCATGCGCACATTACGTGCGTCCACATTTCCACTTAAGTGAAATGTCGATTCATCACTGAAGAGGACACGATCCAGGAAATCTTCATCGCCATGCAGCAACACATCGTTTGCAAAGTTGGCACTTAAAACATATCCTGTAGGCTTCAGACTTTCAGAGATTGTAACAATTGCAAACGATAATGACGTGGTTGTAAATGTGTCCTTAAAAGTCTCCACACAGACGTCACTGGTACTGCTAATTCACGACTAGCCTTTCGGATCTTGCGGATACTCTCTAACGTGTTCAACACGTTCTTCAGTCACTTATGTGCAGTGTGACGAATGGTGCTTACATTTAATACTTGTAAGAAAAACTGTTTGAGTTGTTCTTTCATTTGATGTATTATTTATAATTGTAATTTGATTGTAATAAATGTTACAAAGTCTTAAAACCCAGATGTTCATTTTGAAACGCCAGATGTTTACATTGTCCTGTAGTATAACATACCTTAAAGTTTCTATGCCTTTAGGAACTGTCAAAACTAAAAAGTCAGCAACAGACATACATTGTCAAGCAAATTGGCGGGATTGTTTAACAACACAGGCTTAAAATTACAACCAGGACGGACAACAAAGTGCAGCAGAGGCTGAAACAGAAGAACAGGATGAGGAAAGAGGAAGTTTGTGAAATAAAGTGTCACGATTGTAAAATAAGTACGTAAGAAAGGTTAGAAATTTTAAATAGGTTAATAAAGAGAATGGCTCATTGGCGGTGGCTAAGAACCTCAAGAATGAGCAGCATTTGTTGGGTAACCTCACAGACAGCATGAGGGTACTGCACTTTTGTCATAAAGGCTAGCTGCTGTCATATTTAGAGAAAGTTCATATTTTTTGCGCTTTAGAACAAGAATGCGTCAGCGTGTTAAATTAGAAGACAGAAGTGTCCAAGGGACATTTCTGGGTCAACTTTAGCGATGTTCTCCTTGATAAGCAACCACCAACGTATTCTGATTAGCGGCGTTAGGTTTTCTTTTGGTTGTTCTATGTAAATGCAGACATAGCAACATAAGTGAAGTATTGGTTTTTAAGAATTTTCTGGGGCTTGAGACATAACGCTCAAAGATTTTACGGTAGACAGTAACATTTCTGGGGGTCTGTGAGACATACTTTATAGCATAGTTCTATCCACTGGACTCGCATTCGGAAGGACTACGGTTCAATCCCGAGTCCGGCCATCCTGATTTTGGTTTTCCGTGATTTCCCTAAACCGCTCCAGGCAAATGCCGGGATGGTTCCTTTGAAAGGGCACGGCCGACTTCCTTCCCTAATCCTATGAGACCGATAACCTCACTGTTTGGTCTCTCCCCCCCCCCCCCCCCCCCCCCCGCCAAAAAAAAAATAGTACTATCTTTGGTAGACGAGGGCCTTTGGTTATCAACTTTGAGTTGGGAGAGTTTGATGCGCCAACATGAGATGTCCAAGAAAAAGCTTTGTGTTTGACAGTGCATGTTTGCTGCTGGCTTTGTCCTTTAGATAGTGTCTAATGGCATAGAAGATTTGCGGCATGCTGTGATACAGAACGATATAAACACTTATATTCTCATCAGTATGTGAAGTGTTACGATGTATTGATTTGTGTCCTTGTTTTATAGAAATTGGTAATGGGATAACGTAGTCCCGAAACATGCTGTGATAAATATGTCACTCGTTTGATATCTGGTGCGTAACATTCTCAGTACTATATCAAAGAAGTCTTCGGCCTGAAGACCACAACACTATCCCTTGCGTAAACCTGAAGCTGATTTAGTATTTCACGATTTCTCTTCGTTAAGAAGAACAGTTCCTTCTATTAGGGCAGTCTTTGCTTGAAGTTGATACCATAATCCGAAAGCTGTTATTTTTTTCGCTTAGCGATAGCGTGGAGCTGTATCGAAAGTTGACATGTACTGTATCACGTAGGCGCCACTAGCCACTGTCGTCAGAAGCTAAAAGTTAGATAGCAGCTTCCAAATACTCGAATATTAAGTGCGTCACCTTAAAGCTGTATAAATAAAGAGGACGTTATCGGCCCTGAGTTGTCAACAGTCTTCTACCGTGATTACAGCAGCACAAAGAGAATTATCTTAATATGAGCACTGAATGATGTTTGGTGCGAGACGCAGTGGACGCTGTTGCAAATTCTAAATTGTTCAGCCTCTCAATATTTCCTAGTTTCAAGACTGTAGCCTTAGTAGCTCTCCAGAGATACCACCTTCTACCATGGAAAGCCAGTGAGGGAAGATCTTTATTCATAAGCGTCACCACTGACTTATGAACGTAATGGGAATCTCATGAAACATATTTCAATCTCGAATGTGGGGAACGTTTCTTTCTCCATTTTCCCACCCCACAAACTATGGAATACTTTTTTTAACGCTCTGTATACTTAGTGGTGCATGGAAGCAGTCGATAGACCCGAAAAAACTACAAAGGAATATGTCGAATTGTTTACTTTCTCATGGAATCAATTGCTTTTCTTCCATCCACACATCGATGTAATCTCTGGGAGCTCCTTCGCTTTTACAAGGCGTAATTCGATTGATTGTTACATATGAAATACCAGCTCAGCATCAGATACGACAGTCAGTTCTTGGCAATGATGGAGGAGGAAATCGTCGAAAGTTGTTAAGCGTGTTCTTGCTATTCGTTGTTTCTACGTTGTGTGTTCTTTGCTTTACGTTGATTCAGATACCTGGATGATGGTCAAGGACTGGAACCAGTTGTAATAAGTGAGAGATGCAACATAACACTCCGTCAGGCATTTCCGAAAAAGGAAGCCAACTAGTTGACATAACAGGCAGGTTCTAGTTCAACGTAGCGCATGTCACCTCTCACACCAAGCACGGAAAGTAATAGCGGAACATGCCTTCACTAACAAAAATTCAAATGGCTCTGAGCACTATGGGACTTCACTTCTGAGGTCATCAGTCCCCTAGAACTTCGAACTACTTAAACCTAACTAACCTAAGGACACCACACACATCCATCCCCGAGGCAGGATTCGAACCTGCGATCGTAGCGGTAGCGCGGTTCCAGACTGAAGCGTCTAGAACCACTCGGCCACCACGGACGGCGCCATCACTAACAGCCTCGACAGCTACCTGTTGATGTCTTCATATTTACTGATGATGGGATCGTACTAGCAAAATGTTAAGGTTGAGTAAGGTGATGGTGTGCAAACTACGACTGGGGGGACACGATGCTGCGCAGAGTGCGGTACCACTATCTGCCTCAAAGGAGCATGTAACCTCCCCCTCACTTATCGACCTTAATGACAGCGAAAAATTAAACTGCGTGTACCTAATGGAAATTTGGGAAAAAGCAATCGTCACCGAAGTTAATCTGTCGGTAAAGAGGGAGGAAAGGGTTACATCTAAACGAAAGGAAAAATGCAAATTAAACCGGTGGAAATTAATTTTGAAAAGGGGTAAAGTTAATAAAGAAAGTAAATGTGCGGCCGTTACGTTAACAATTAACTAGCGGTAATTAGATATTTGAGAATTTGGGAAAATTACGGTCGCCAGTCCTAAGGACAATTACTATACTAACTGAAAAAGAATGGTTATTACACATACAATTAGCACTAGAAGCGTGGCAACTGAAGGTTGACACGTGTAGTGTGAAAACTGAAAGTTTGTCAGAAGTAATAAATTTTGCTACACTCTGACTTAATTTAGCAAAAGAATTAATAAAACTGGAAAACTGAAAGTTAATTTAGTGACTGAAATTAATAGTGAGCTTTGTTTCTGCAGCACATCGAAATTCAGTAAAATACGGTTAGTCTTGGACTACCTCAACAATCATTTCCAAAGCTACTTGAATCTACGCAATTTGGAAATAAGAGATTTAACTTTGAACTTGAATTAAATGATTCTGAACAATTAACAATAGTAAAATTTAGTACGTACCAAGCTGAGCTGCAGTCACAGGTAAGCTAAAATACAGTAACAAAACTCGCACTCTTAATTTGTGCTTGTGTAATCTAAATATTGTAGCCAGCTATGAATACCTTAACTGAACTTTGAAATTAAAGCAGTGAAATCGAATGATGCTGGCGTTTGAATTTCAACGACACTCGGATTCATTCCGGAAAAGGAAGGGACCCTGCTTGGTAATGCAATTGGGACAATGAGCAACAAACGTTCATGCTATGTTGCTGTAATTTTGTGATGCAACAATTTTAAAAGTTTGAAAAGCTGAGGTCTGCCATACAGTTCTAAAACTTTACGTGCTTCCAGTCTTCCTTGTTGGTTGATTGAAGGTTTGAAGCCGTCGATCGAGGAGGTGGCGACAGTCGCTCATTGTCGGCCGTCGTCGCTGTTGCAGAAGATGGATGTTGGCGCGCCTTCTTCTCGACACGGCCACCAGGCGAAACGGGCTCTTGATGTGCGCCAGCTAATGCTTCCCGTCCGCGACACCGTGTCAGAAACTATCATAGCAAGTCGAGCGCAAATACATGCTGCCCAACCCCGAAAGCGCGGCAACTCGCGGGAGCGTCACACAACACACCTGCTCCACTGCACCACCCCAGCCACTCTGCCCGCGCTCCACGCGACAGAGTTAACACTACCAAAGATCCTAAACACTTTAGTTCTCCACACGACCTAGCGATGTATTCGTTCGACAGCATAGTTTTCCCTAGGCCAGACACAGCGTATAAATACAAATAATATTCACAAAACAAACCAATTATAAATCGACATAAATGCATATATATACAAATAGTAAAACAATTACAACACACAAAGACACAGAAATGTTATATCTTCAGGTAACAAAATAAGAAAAAAAATTTGCAGTGCAATAGATGGAAATAGGAGGATATGAATTTCCGGCGTTACAAGCAGAAGCAAAGTACAAGCAAAACAGCCCCACTGGCGATAACAGATAGGTGTGTGACTAGGCAGCAATCTCTGTATTAGGAGGGGTCTCAAATACGAACCTTATCGTCATCATCATCAAATATGAGCCGGGATTGTTTATTTGTAAACCTTATTGGATGAATCAAAACAAAAATACACGCACCTCGTTTTTCTACTTAGTCTGCTGACGTCGCTACACATTTTACCTATCGAATTGGCAGGTCTTTGAAGCCATCCTCGAATTAAGAAGCGAGACGTGTGCGCAGCCACTTGCGCACAAACTCCTCCTCTGCTACGTCGTCATCAGACAGGCATCCTTCAAATTCTTCTTTAAGTTGTCCAAGCATGTGGTAGTCGTAGGGTGATGGAGGACGATCCATATTTGCCCAAAGCATTTCCTCCAGTTTTTTTCTCTCGTTAAAGCGGCAGAGCACGTAGCAGACAATTTTCGGTAGTTGAGTACATCAGTGGCGATGGCTTGAGCATTACCATGGCTTATTCCTAGAGCTAAAGCAATTTCGGAAAGGTTTATGCGCCTGTTTCTGCAGTAAGGTCCTGTGAGGCAGGAATGTTGTCTGGTGTTTGTCTGTGGCCGTCTTTGACGGGGTACATTCTCCACAGTTACCCGTCCTGAAACAAATGTTTCATGCCATCATAGACTTGGCTCCTGGAAAAGGTTTCTTCCCCAATCTGTGCACGGAACCTCCTCAAAATTTCCGCAGGTTTGGTGCCTTCTTTCGCGAGAAACGTGATCATTATCAGCCGCGCAACAGACTTGTGTTCCTCCTGCTCTCATGAGGTGGGGTGACTAGAGAGATCGCGTCACTCTAATTGCAGCATCACAGTGCTGTACTAGACACCCTCAACAACATCAGCCGCCAGATTTAAATTCCGGCTCACATTTGATACGCTTTCGTGCTATAAACGACGCAAACAACTACTAATTTTGAAAAAAACTTCACAGCTTTTACAGCCCGATTCACGAACGAGGGCGGTTCGAGGAGTTGGGGTTGCACTGTTGCCGTTTCCAAGCGACAGCTGCAATCCGCGCATACGCGTGCTTTGCCCTTGAAGAAAGTGTGTGTCCTGAAAATTACGTCTCACTCTTGCTTATCTAGAATTTGTCGCTTGCCACCTTCATCAGCTATGACAGCTCGCAACAAATGGAATAAAAAGTCACTAAATAACTCGTGACGATCACGTTTAGTGCTCGTATTGGCTACCGCATTCACACTATAGCGCTTCAGAACTCTACTGCACGCTCATTGCCTGTCGGGAGAATGCAGAACAAACATTAGCTCGATCGCCATCGTTCGTGACTCCAGGTGTAATAATGGATGACGTAAAGTCACGAGAAATGCCACATCTGTATAAATTTTTACAATATATATTGTAACGGTCTCAGTTGCTATTAGCCACAGGTTTTGTTGCAGAGAAATGTGTTTCAACTCTAGGAAGGGAGCCGTGAAAATATTGTATTATGTATAGAATTTGGTTTTAAAAGGTGCCAGGATAAACCAGTCGTGTGCGAACGAGATGACGTAGTTAAAACAAGGCATACCGTAAACCGCATATCCTCTGACCGACTTTCAGAGTCAAATGTAATTATAATGAGTGTTTTTTAACTTGTGTGATATTTATGTTCGCGAACCTAGGGGCTTGTATGAAAGGATTACACTAATTAGTACAATATGTTTTTTAAATGCACAGAAGGTGATGGAAAAAATTGTAGGTGGTCAATGGCTGGGGATACACTGACTGGCCTAAACTTTCACCACAACTGTCAACTACCATCCCCATTTGTGGTAAATATTTCAAAAACGAAATTAAACTTTGACCACCCAGAAGTAAGTGCACTGACCTAAAATTTTCTTAAGTGCTTTGTTAAGACTCATAAAAGAATAAAAACTAGTACAGTACATAAATTAAACAATATCATCCATCATCAAAATTATAAATATAATGAAAGGTAGGATGGAGTACCACACACATAGCTCAAAATTTAGTTGGCCATATTACCTTAAATTTCATCTATATGAAACCTATATCCTCGTTTCAAAACATCCAGTGCAGTTAGAAATACGGTTATCTTCATTTGTTAGGTTAATATCTGGCACTTGTGGCCAACCAAACTTCATTCCTTGTTTCTAGAGATATTTGACATTATCCGCTGTACACCTGGCCACTGCCTGAAGCACAGACCGAGCGAGGTGGCGCAGTGGTTAGACACTGGACTCGCATTCGGGAGGACGACGGTTCAATCCCGCGTCCGGCCATCCTGATTTAGGTTTTCCGTGATTTCCCTAAATCGCTCCGGGCAAATGCCGGGATGGTTCCTTTCAAAGGGCACGGCCGACTTCCTTCCCCGTCCTTCCCTAATCCGATGAGACCGATGGCCTCGCTGCCTGGTCTCCCTCCCGAAACCAACCAACCAACCAACCTGAAGCACAAGAGTTTGCAGTTTCAGCAATATATGACATTTGTTTTATTTAGTTGTAGACACACTAACAATTACAAACGAGCCTCCTTCTACATACCGATGGTTAATGTTTGTATCCTTAGTTCCACACTGTAATTGGCATCAACACTAGGCAACATCTGTCCCGGTATATTGGGACCGTCACCGTTGTGGACTTTTTTGTTCCAATATCCCGACAAGACCCAATTATGTCCAGATTTTGCAAAATACTGTTACGAGCTTGGCTCAAGTACTGAAGTAACGCCATTTGTTAGCGCAGCATGAAAATGCAGCCTCAGTTAGTTTTATTTATGTCAACAATTTTATACCGAGCGGGGTGGCGCAGTGGTTAGACACTGGACTCGCATTCGGGAGGACGACGGTTCAATCCCGCGTCCGGCCATCCTGATTTAGGTTTTCCGTGATTTCCCTAAATCACTCCAGGCAAATGCCGGGATGGTTCCTCTGAAAGGGCACGGCCGACTTCCTTCCCAATCCTTCCCTAATCCGATGAGACCGATGACCACGCTGTCTGGTCTCCTTCCCCAAACCAACCAACCAACCAACAATTTTATGTTAACACGGCCGTCTCACAGATGGCGTTGCATGTTGCGTCTAAGTAACTCCAAAACAAAAAAAAATCGTGCACATGACCTCAGAAATCATAATATGCTGGCAGATATTTATATGCGAACGAAAACTAATGAGTGATCTGTTTTGAGAATTAACCGAGTAACATACATGATACAGTTGAGATCACCGACGGCTTTACTGTTAAATGATATCAGTGGATTTTGCACAATACTATTTTTTACACACAATTTTAGCATACATTGATGGAGCTGTACTATCAAACAGTACATACTGAACAACTTCAAGCGAGCTAGCAGAGAGCTGTAAAACGTTTAGTGTATGAGCGGTCAAAGTAACCACGGGGGTGAAAGTACACCCAGTTTACGGTGCTACCTTTGATTTTTCGATAAAATGTAGAATCGAAGAGGCTAGGGTTTATACAGATGAAACTTGGTTTCCTGCTCGTTAAACTGTAAAAAAAGTATCGTTACTGGGAAACAGTATGGATGGTATTGTCTGTAAAAGGGTGTGTCAGTGTTAAATTGTGCTATCCAGGGGCCGGCCGGAGTAGCCGTGCGGTTCTAGACGCTACAGTCTGGAACCGAGCGATCGCTACGGTCGCAGGTTCGAATCCTGCCTCGGGCATGGATGTGTGTGATTTCCTTAGGTTAGTTACGTTTAATTAGTTCTAAGTTCTAGGCGACTGATGACCTCAGAAGTTAAGTCGCATAGTGCTCAAAGCCATTTGAACCATTTTTTGCTATCCAGGATATTGACGTATAGGCGTGTAGTATGTACAGCGAGCCACTCGTAAAAATGCATGCTTGAGTGCTACCTTCTCTCTGTTTCCTAATTTTCGGGAGGGGAAGTATGGGCCAAAATAATAAAAAAAAATGTGTAGTAAACATAGGTTATAGAATGCGTACCTTAAGAGCTATGAGCACTCGTTCAGTAAAAGAGATTTGTTTCACAGTATGGAAGATGTAGAAGTGCACGTAGTTCTTAAGTATACATTTTAGCGCGCATGTTTACTGCACTTCTTTGCCCCGAATGGTCATTCCTGTCATAGCACTGAATACTGACCATTCCTCCTGGGACACGCTGTATAACAGAGCAGAGTCGGTGACTTGCTCGACATTTGTATGGTACATATGTTAGTGCTGATCGCAGTCGATGATCCGACACCAGTATCAACCGAGTGCGGTCCTATTTTTAAATTATATACCTTCCAGTCTCCACAGCAAAGGGTAGAGCTGGTTGTTCGAGGTCAGGGAAGTTGTTGAGCTCAGACCTTCTCAACCAAAAGCAGGCGAGCTGATAGTGTAGGAAAAGGGATTCCAGTTGTGAATATTTGAGGGGAGATTTGTGGCTCCGGCATTTGTCTTTAAACTAAGGTAAACATATGGAAAATGTTCAAATGGTTCAAATGGCTCTGAGCACTATGCGACTTAACTTCTGAGGTCATCAAAGAACTAATTAAACCTAACTAACCTAAGGACATCACACACATAGATTCCCGAGGCAGGATTCGAACCTGCGACCGTAGCGGTCGCTCAGTTCCAAACTGTAGCGCCTAGAACCGCACGGCCACTCCGGCCGGCATGGAAAATGTGATCGGGCATTTGGAATTAGTTTTAATTTACACTGCCTAACAAAAACAGGGAGCACCCCGATGACATGGTCTGATGTCAATGTAACTTCGTACACTCGACATCATTAGCAGGTATGTGAATGATTAAAGTTCCAAATCTCTCTGACAGGTAGAGCGACCACGGGGTGCATTAATGTTGTTCAAGTTTAGTGTAGGCTGTACAACGGGCGTGATTAGCGTTAGATTTTGAGTGTTCACTATAAAGGACACGGAGATGCTACGTACGCGTCTGAGACAGCGTTGTCAGCACCTGACAGAATTTCAAAATAGTTCAAATGGCTCTGAGCACTGTGGGACTTAACACCTATGGTCATCAGTCCCCTAGAACTTAGAACTACTTAAACCTAACTAACCTAAGGACATCACACAACACCCAGTCATCACGAGGCAGAGAAAATCCCTGACCCCCCCGGAAATCGAACCCGGGAATCCGGGCGCGGGAAGCGAGAACGCTACCGCACGACCACGAGCTGCGGACACAGAATTTCAAAGTGGCCTCATTTTGAGTCTCCATATAGCTGGCTGGTCGAATCGTACAATATCCACATAGGTGGGACATTCGGATGCGACAGTAGCATCATGTTGGACCGCATGGGAACGTTTGGGCAGGTATACTCGTCGCCAGTGCTGTGATGGACCACGTCTGACCACCAATCTTTTGGAGAGACACAGCAGATATGGCTTCAGGTCATGACTCGTAGTGATTGAAGAAACTCTGACGGTACAACAGTACGTCACGGACATCCTGTGTCCCCTTGTGTAACCTGTCATGTGTCAATATTATGACATTGTGATGTTATTTTTCAATGTGACAATTCTCGTCTACGCATGGCTCATGCCTCTATAAACTATCTGCGTGATGTTGCGGTACTCCTGTGGCTAGCAAGGCCCCCAGATCTGTTCCCAATAAAACATGTCTGCGACCGGCTTGGATGTTAACTCTGTCCCAGTGGCAATATCCCGGATGCTCCGTCCCAGTGACAGTATCCCAGATATCAAGGACCGGTTACAACAGTCGTGAGACACCTTGTCTCAGCAAAGGGTACAACGGCTTCACGTCACCCCACAGAACCGAATCAGTGCATACATTCAGGTCAGTGGGGGTGCAGCCTCATATTGAAAAGTGGTCTCATGCTGCCAAGTGCTTTATAAATCTGATTCAATTTTTTAATCACTGCGACGGCACATACCCCTTAAACCTGTGAGTGTTATTTCGTTTCTCTCTCCCCTTATGGGTGCTTCACCTGTTTTGTCAGACAATGTATATCTAATAAAGTACGCCACAGCCATAAATAAATAGGCTCAGAGTGTGTCTGAGTAATTATTCATCCGATTAGTTGCTCGAGTAGCAACTGTTTTGGCTTGTAAATACGAGGGTCACTCCAAAAGAAATGTACACTGTTTTTGTAAAAATACAGTTTTCATTCTGCATGTCTGAAAGTTCTACAGTATGTAGATACATCCTACTGGCTTGTTTTCAAACTTAGTTCATCCTGTTCCCGTGAATGGCGCCGTCACAGCATGTCTTCAAGACGGCTGCTGCACTTGACGTTCGTCAGAAGCAACGTGCTGTCATAGAATTCCTGTGCTGTGTAAATGAGACAGTGGGAAACATCCACAAGAGGTTGAAAAAGGTGTATGGAGATGCTGCTGTCGATCGCAGTACAGTTAGTCGGTGGGCAAGCAGGTTACGTGATGAAAGCGGGCACGAAAATATTGAGGATTGTCCTCGCAGCGGCAGGCCTGGTACTGCACACACTCCAGACAATGTGCAGAGAGTTAACGACCTGGTGACTGTTGACAGACGAATCACAGTGAACGGTCACGCTACGTTGGGATAGGGTAAGGAAGTGTTTGCAGAATACTGAAAGTGTTGGCGTTAAAAAAGGTTTGTGCCAGGTGGGTTCCCAGGATGTTGACAGTGGCTTACATAGAAACAAGAAAAACGGCATCAGCGAACTTTTGGAACAGTACGAGAATGATGGAGGTGAATTTCTTGGAAGAATTGTGACAGGTGATGAAACATGGGTGCATCATTTTTCACCAGAGACGAAAAGGCAATCAATGGAGTGGCATCATGCGAATTCACCCAAGAAAAAGAAATCCAAAACCATACCTTCTGCTGGAAAAGTTATGGCTGCGGTGTTTTTCGATTCCAAAGGACTCTTGCTTGTGGACATCATGCCAAGTGGAACCACCATAAATTCTGATGCTTATGAGAAGGCACTGAAGAAACTTCAAGCTCGACTGAGTCGTGTTCGACCACATCGGCAAAAGCAGGATGTTTTGCTGTTGCATGGCCACATGTCAGTCAAAAAACCATGGAAGCGATCACAAAACTCGGATGGACAACACTGAAACACCCGCCTTACAGTCCTGACCTGCCTCCATGTGACTATCATCTCTTTGGGAAACTGAAAGACTCTCTTCGTGGAACAAGGTTTGTGCACACTGCCAAACAGTGGCTCCAACAGGCTGGTCCAGAATTTTACAGTGCGGGTGTACAGGCGCTGGTTCCAAGATGGCGTAAGGCAGTTGAGAGGGATGGAAATTATGTGGAGAAATGAAAATATTGTTCCTAAAGGATGTATCTACACACTGTAAAACTTGCAAACATGTAGAATAAAAGATGTATTTTTTTTTTAAAAAATAGTGTGCATTTATTTTGGAGTGACCCTCGTATATACGATTTTAAATTCGGTCCGTCTTCTCCAACGAATTTGAAATTCGAGAGAGAAAGATAGCAAAAGAATTAGTAAGGTATTCGAGATAATTTATTTCAGCAATCTACCGGTATAATCACACGTTGTTGTGTTTTCCTCCGCCTCATACCAGCGAATTCCATAATAGAGACGACGAGTTGCACTTACGAAGATGGTATTAGTTCGGTATAAATACATAAGGAGTGAAGGAATCGTTAACTCAGCCAGCAGGAACGTAACAGCGTGAGGCATGCTGGGACATGTCATTTGGAAAAGTGATGGCCACGAAAGGCAGGGATCAGAGTTCGATTCTGTACCTTTTTATTTATTTCTTTATTTCTTTAAAGAGAGGAAAAGTTCTTCTGCGAGTTTCGCCGAAGGAAAGAAAATTCGTCTTGCTGACGACGAAGCCATTGTCGTTGGGGCACAAGAGCTAACTGGGGAAGAATGGGCAACGAAATCGACTGTGCTGGCATCTGATTTGAGCAATTTAGAGAAACTATTCGTTTTTCCGGAGAGCATCATCCTGCAGAGGAACTGTGTCGAAGAACAGAAGCTGATTATTAGTTTTCCTGACCTGGGGAGCTCAGAAAGTGAGCCAGCGGCCTGGCGGAGCGTTGCGGTCTCCCCAGCCCCGGGTCTGGGTGTCGGGTTGCTTCCTCGTCTCGGCCAAGGACTGCGGGTTCCTTGCGGCTTCCTAGTTGCAACCTCGGACCGCTGCAACTGATAGCCACGAGCGATCTGCTACCTGTGTCTCTAGTGTTCCTCAAGTCAGACTGGGCAGTGCTGCCAACATTTTAGGAAGATAGTTCCTGTTTGTTACTTAGTTAGAGGTCCCATAGATCATTTTGCAGCCGGCCGCAGTGGCAGTGCGGTTCTAGGGGCTGCAGTCTGGAACCGCGAGGCCGCTACGGTCGCAGGTTCGAATCCTACCTCGGGCATGGATGTGTGTGATGTCCTTAGGTTAGTTAGGTTTAACTAGTTCTAAGTTCTAGGGGACTAATGACCTCAGAAGTTGAGTCCCATAGTGCTCAGAGCCATTTTGATAATTTTGCACGATAGGACGTAATGATGCGGAACGAGTCACTTCACACTGTCATCGCAAACTGATTGGTGCATATGCTTACATTCTTAATATTTTCTTACAAAAACAAGAAAGATGTACAGCTGTGAGTTAGCTATTCCTATCCATCATTTTTTACACATCACAGAATAGACATTATTCTACAGAATGGAAGGAATTGTCAAAGAGAAACTTTCTCAGTTTGTTTTCAAATTTTACTTTACTCGGACATTTTACCTCACTGCGTAAGTAATCAACAATTTTTGTTGCAGCAATATGCACTGCACCCCTTTTTGTACTAAAAACGATCTTAATGTGGAGTAATGAATGTCGTTTTTCCTTCTGGAATTGCAATTACCGTACATCATTGTTCCTTTTGAACTTTAGTGGATTCTTTACAACAAACCTGATGAGGGAATAAACAAACTGTGAAGCAGTACTCGGGATTCCCAACTCCTTCAACAGATGTCTACAGAATTATCGTGGGTGATCACCACACATTGTTCTTACACCACGTTTTTGCGCAATGGAGATTTTCTTTCTTACAGACGATTTATCTCAGAACATTATTCCATATGCTATTATTGAAGGAAAATATGCAAAATATCTCAGCTTACTCACTTGTCTGTCCTCAAGATTTGCAATGCTTCTAAGTGAAAGTGTGGCTGAACGAAGTTGTTTTAGGAATTTCAGAATGCGATTTCAATTCTCATCGATATGGACACCTGAGAATTTTGAAGTTTCCGTCCTATTTATTATTTTCTCACCTTGTGTTACAAAGAGTGGTTCAAATGGCTCTCAGCACTATGGGACTTAACATCTGAGGTCATCAGTCCCCTAAAACTTAGAACTACTTAAACCTAACTAACCTAAGGACATCACACACATCCATGTCCGAGGCAGGATTCGAACCTGCGGCCGTAGCGGTCGCGCGGTTCCAGACTGAAGAGCCTAGAACCACTCGGCCACTCAGGCCGGCCTTGTGTTGCACTGATCATTTCTGTAGTACCTCTAGATCTGCAGATCTGAATTGTTGTGTCTTTATAAAATTGAGGGCGAGACCAGTCTCAGAAAACCAGTGAAAAAGAATTAATTCTGCTTGTTGTATTCTAGCAGGAAGATCAATAGCCTCAGAGAACCCTGTACCTAATTTCTCCCCAGTCAGAAATGAATTATGTCCCCATATTATATTTGTTGAATTACTAAGTACAACTTTCTTATTATTTTGATTAGATACGACGCTATCCATTGCTTGGTTACCCATAAAAGTGCTTTTAAAAGTAGTTTATCTAGGAGAGTACTGCGATTCACACAGTCCATTGCCTTAGACAGGTCACAGAAAAAACCAACCAGCGCTTTTTATAACTTAATGCTCGTAAAGTCTGGCGGGTGAACATGTAAATGGCATTCTCAGCAGAGCTACCCTTCTGAAACCCCAAACTGTGATTTGGTGAGGATATTATTGTTGCTAACGCGACATACAATACAAGAATACATTATCATCCCAAAAATTTTAGAAAATGATGTCAACAGCGAAACAGGTCGATAGTTATTGGCATCTCTCTTGCCACCTTTCTTAAAGAGGTGTTTAACAACAGCATATTTCACTCTCTCTGGAAAAATGCCTTGAGTTAGCCATGCATTAGATATTTATGATATGGGAGCATATCTTCAATACTCCATTGGAAACACCATCAGAACCAGATGACCTTTTATTTTTGAGAGAAAGTATGATTTTCTTAATTTACACATGTGAGTTACTTTTTCAGTAAACTTATTTATCAAGTGATTATCTAAGATAATCTAAGGAGTTAGTTAAAATATATAACATTAGAGTGTCAATCTAAAATAACTAAATAATTAGTACACCTTGAAATACATCAGATGACTGAAAGTAAGTAATGGTCTCTTAAACCAAAAAATAGTAAATTAACGACTACTTCTGATGGGGAATTCAATCCAAATCCCTCAAATATCCCCTCTCATATGATTCTCCCTATTTATTATATTTTCGACTACATTAATTTTATTTAATCAAATAAACTTTTTCTCATTTAAACCAAACCTTATTAAAAGAGCAGAAAAAAGAACAATTGATATAAAGAACTTGAATTGAAAATGATAACAAACTTATTTTCAACATTTGATCCACCAACTAATATCTTCAATTTATCATTAAATTGAACTAGAACATTCCTAGGATTATTATTAATCCCATCAATATTTTGACTTACACCATCACGAATTAATATTATTTGAAATAAACTAAACTTAACCTTACACAATGAATTTAAAACATTGCTAGGACCAAAATCATTTAATGGAACAACATTCATCTTCATTTCAATCTTTGTTATAATACTATTTAATAATTTCATAGGATTATTCCCTTACATCTTTACTAGAACAAGACATTTAGCATTAACATTTGCAATCGCTCTACCTATATGATTAAGATTTATATTATTTGGATGAATTAATCATACAAATCACATATTTATACACCTTGTTCCCCAGGGAACACCACCTGCATTAATATCATTTATAGTATTAATTGAAACAATTAGAAATGTCATTCGACCAGGTACACTAGCAGTATGACTAGCAGCAAATATAATTGCAGGACACTTACTATTAACGTTACTAGGAAATACGGGACCATCTATAGCAATAAACTTAATTTCACTATTAATTATTGGACAAATACTTCTATTAATTCTAGAATCAGCAGTAGCAATAATTCAGGCCTATGTTTTCTCAATTTTAAGAACTTTATATTCTAGAGAAGTATACTAAACTTATGTTAACAACTCACTCAAACCACCCATTCCACTTAGTAGATTACAGACCTTGACCATTAACAGGAGCAATTGGAGCAATAGTTCTAGTATCAGGATTAGCAAAATGATTTCACCTATTTAACATTAACTTATTTATAATTGGATTTGGAATTACACTTCTAACTATAATCCAATGATGACGAGATGTAGTTCGAGAAGGAACATACCAAGGACTACATACGGGATTTGTATCAATTGGATTACGATGAGGAATAATTTTATTTATTGCATCAGAAGTACTATTCTTTGTTTCATTTTTCTGAGCATTTTTTAGAAGAAGACTAGCACCTACTATTGAACTAGGAATATTATGACCCCCAATAGGAATTCAACCTTTCAATCCTATACAAATTCCATTACTCAATACAGCTATTCTTTTAGCGTCAGGAGTAACAGTAACATGAGCACATCATAGTCTAATAGAATCTAATCATACTCAAGCATTACAAGGATTATTCTTCACAGTACTACTAGGACTATACTTCACTATACTTCAAGCATATGAATATTGAGAAGCACCCTTCACCATTGCAGACGCAGTTTATGGATCAACATTCTTTGTTGCAACAGGATTTCATGGTCTACATGTAATTATCAGAACAATTTTCTTATCAACATGTCTACTTCGACATTCAATAAACCAATTCTCACCAAGACACCACTTTGGGTTTGAAGCAGCAGCATGATACTGACACTTTGTAGACGTAGTATGATTATTCTTATATATTTCTATTTATTGATGAGGTAGATAATTGTTTTTCTAGTATAAATAGTACATTTGACTTCCAATCAAAAAGCTTGATATAAATCGAGAAAAACAATCCTAATTTTATCTACAAGAATTTTTATTAGATTTATTATTCCAATAATTGTTATAATCCTTGCAACAACATTATCAAAAGTAAATCTCCCGTTGCAGTGAGTTCTGTATAGCCTTAAGTCTGTTGTCTGGATTACTGATTTCTGACATTGTGTGTATGTTCTTTGATTTTTAGTAACCTTCCTTAGTAATTTTTAGTAGTTTTTGTAGTTTGCAACTAAAATAGGATCGCTATTTTTTCTGGCCATAAGAGACATTTCTCTTTTTCTTTCACGAGGTACTTTAAGCCCTGTATCGCAGAAGCTGTGATTATGGTAAGATTATTTACGACTGTTGACAGATACTACACGTCAAAATAATGTACAGCCTAATTAAAAACTATTAAACGCCATAGAATATACGACGCCCAGGAATGTGCTGATTTAAAAAACTCATTTTTTCTTCGTGATATAGCCGTTGTCATTGCACCAAACTGTAAACAGATTCTGGCATGTGAAAAGAGTAGAACAGTATACCGGTATTACTGGAGGGCATCCTCCGTGTACAGAATGTCATGCTTAAACAAAAAGACTTTTATTCATTTTATTGAATTTACGTAACATTGCAACTTGCAAACAGTATTTCACATTCATTTTTGTGCTTTTTGCATGTATTTACGGACAACTGTAGTGCTCAAAACAAAGTGCAGTATCTGTAGACACAAATGCTCGAAGGACGTCTCAACACAATAAATCACGCTTTCCCTGTACCACGTCATAGCTTTTTACCCTGTGACCGTAGCTTTGGGTTAGTTGGCAAAGAAAGAATGAAACGTAAACGGTTTTCCCGACCAAGTGACTGGAAAAAAATTAATCGAAAATCCACCCAAGAGGTTCACTGTGGTTCATGATTTACAAGGTCTGCTTTTAAGCTTCTCGTCCCATTTAAAAGAAGCTGTACCGCTCTAACATTAAGAGTGCTAATGATAATAAGTTAACTATTTCAAAGTACAGGTTCTTTGAATACTCCACAGACCTCAAGCATATAATACGCTACAGTGCATCGTGATCACACTTATTTATCGTGATTTCACCATTCATAAAATCTCAACTATATTGACTTTTACTGAGAACTAACTTCGTGACTGTGTTAGTTAAGACTAAGAATAATAAGGACGCAATGAAGTTTGCCAAAAAGTGTGTGCCAGTCTCGGATATGTAATTTTATGATAATCTGGTCTGTGAAAGAACTGTTACAGATGCTGCATCTAGTTAATATGAAGGAGAATCACAATCAGCTTCATATTAACATTTCCGCAGACATGACTTTTATTAGGGTACTCCTAATTTTTAACTCCCACACTCCTCAAAATATTCAGTAACTTGTGAAGTATTAATTGTTATTGTTTCTTTAGTTCTTTCTTTATTCGTTGGACATACAACAGAGTTGTTTGATGCAAGAGAGAGACAAGTCCGACTTTTTTAAATTCAATAAATATCATACTAAATCTTTGTTTGGTTATGTAATAAGTAATTACAGTGTGCCGGTGGCCTGAACGAAATTCGGGAAAAAACAAAACCGATCAAAATTTTTCCAATCTGTGGAGAGTTTTTTTCTTTTTTTACTCGAAATTGTGTAAATGTGACTTATCTGGTTATTGAACCAGTGCCTTCAATTACTTACAGAATGTGAATGTAATGAGTATTGTATTTCACTTGACACCGAAACCCAGTGAGAATCGTTATATTGTTGTGTCTGTTCTGTCAGACATGTCCAACGCAACAGACACCACACATATAATAACGTATCAACACCTTCACGGTAATAATAACTTCAGGGAGGATGCACTCTACATCCAGACTCTTGCAGGAATCTGGCAAAGCTGTGAGCAACAAGGATAATGGGCTGTGGATGCTAGATGTGCAGTGTGCGACGAGTTGAGAATCAGGGTTAGACAGAAAGAAAGTGTGTCCGGGTAGCCGAAGCGATTAAGACGACCGCTCGTGTAAAATGGGAACTCCATGTCCGAGCCCTGGTCCGACACAAAATTTCACTTGTCGCCACTGAACTTAATCCAGTACCTAACTGCGGCTGAGATCGGTGTTCCTTTTAAATCCTTCCAAAATTATTATAATTGGCACTAGGATACAGTGTATTCACAAAGCGGAGATATGACCAGCCGCAGCAAATTTCGTTTGCACTCCACTTACTGTAATTCTCACAGAATCTTGCACTTACTTCTTCGTCTTTGTTAGATCTGCAGTAGTTCAATGCAAATGATGTATGTTGAAAAAAATGTAACCAAGAAGAACAGGCTTTAATGTTCTCTGCAATCATCACCATAAATAATTTTGCCTCAAGCAACTTCTGACTATACCGTCGAAATTGCTTTACATCTTTCAGTAAACATTATAAAATTATATATGTCTCTGTCAAATCCCTAAAACAACTTATTTTAACTAAATGGAATAGTTATGCTAATTCCAAAACATTTCTGTCTCGCTACGTCGCAAACATATGAGTGAAAAGTAGAAAAATAAAAAATAAAATAATTTTATGCTAAAGATACATCAAATGTTTAATCAGATTGTTGTCACACTTAGTGAATATTTCGTCATTTGAGAACGAAATGTCGGCATAGCTAGCGACCATGTAATTCACGCATTCTACCAGATTGCAGGAACGATGACAGGTTTCACTCGCTACTTAAGATAGTCGCAGAAATTTTCTCTGAAATTAAGATCGAGTGATTTAGCGGGCCATTCAGAATGCGATAGGATGCCTGAATGTTCGTCAAATCAGAAGAGAATGTCGACAGCCTGTGAACACAGCTGTTATCATCTCAGAAAACGGATGTACCCACAGCACGCTCATGACGAACTTGTAGAAGAAAGTGTTTTGGACAAGCCTCTTCGTCACTGTTTTGGACCAGCCTCGTCGTCAATGTTGTTGTGTCTACGAATCTTGCCTACTCGGTTCGCTAGACAAACAATCAAACAGCTAATACTAAGGAGTTTTATTACAATTAATCAAATACAATTCTTAACTTTGGCAATTACACAGATTTGTTGCAAACGAAGACGATATACGAAATAATCAGTCTTTGCAGTGACTGCTGATCTCTGACAGAAGTCTGTCCTGAAGTGCTGTCGAGGTGGCGAACGTTGAAGCTGCTATCGAAGCGGCTAATCTTGAAGCTGCTATTGAAGTGGGCGTTGCCAGTCGGGCGCGGCGCTTATGTCCTCTTCACGTAGGGGCCGTTGCTGTCGCGTTGTTGTGCGATTGGCTGACTTCTTCTCACAGCCTTCTCTTCTCTGTCGTTCCCGACTGGCGTGCCAGCGCTGGCTTTACGCTGTAACAGAAAGGGCAATATTTTGTCAGAAAGAATGTTAAACTAAACAACCTGGTTCACATTAACCGTAACGAGAATGAGTGGGCCCAGGTCATTGTATGGATAATAGCCCCAAAACATCATAGAACCACCATTGGTCTGGACCTCCTCCTCCAAAATCACGATTTCTCGTACCACACAATATACGCCTTTAATCAGCTACTCCCCACTCTGTGGCTTGGCCCACTGAACATGTGCATCTCTATGTGTGAGTAATGAGCTGCGAGCAATGGCTTTTTTCGAGGAATGCGACTGTAGCATGCAGTTTTGTTCACAATGTTCGCTCGGATACTGGTTGAGGTGGATCTGCAAAACCCTCAACTATTAATGATGACGACAGCAACACAATTACTATGGAGGGGTCTCTCAGAACGCATTTTTATTTTTGGTTTGGTATATGAAGCTATTGTTTCGGTGTATATATATTTTGATGACTTCCATTGTTCAGCACACTTCTTGGAAGCAGACTACCCAGAAACTTTAATATTTTTTAAATTTTGCAAGTCTTAAAACAATTAAACAACTAAAACACAGGAAAATTTGCAGAACATTTTTGCCTTATGCATTACTAAAATAACTGTAGATAGTTACTTTTCCCACATAGTTATGTGGAAGATAATATTATAGATTCACAACATCTATTTCGGAAAACACATTTCAGTTATGAGAAATTCTATGTGAAATCAGCTTTGACTTCGCTATTCATCGTTTCATTATAGAGGAACTAGTCCATCTATGAAGAGAGAAACAACGCTACTGTTTAATTGAAGTAGAAAGTAGTCATGTATTCTTATGAGGCCTTCAATCATATCTAAACCACTTTCATCCTTCATGATCTTCTAGACCTTCTTAGAACACTCCAAACAAAAAGAAACACCACACTGTTGACACGAATATGTAGTGTTTCTCTTCAAAGGTAAAGCACTAGTTTTTCGTTTTTCAGACTATTCTTTCTTAGGTGAAGAACGGAGTCCATACCTCTAAAATAGAAAGGTTTTCTCCGAGACTTTTCGCATCCGCCGTACTCCAAGCAGCTGCAAGACGGTGTTGTGTTGCCTTGTTCTTACGTTAATTAGAGGCTACTGGTTTCTCCACCGAAAACATCTGTTCTTACCAAAGAAGTAAGTTCTCCATCGTCGTTAACTTCACATCTTCATCACTTTCAGTTTGCCGCTACGAATTAGTGTCATGATCAAAAAAATGGTTCAAATGGCTCTGAGCACTATGGGACTTAACACCTGAGGTCATCAGTCCCTTAGAACTACCGTAGCGGTCGCGCGGTTCCAGACTGAAGCGTCTAGAACGGTTCGGCCACATCGGCCGGCCGTGCCATGATCACTAAATATCTGGAAATCAGGGTCGTTATCCGATGTGGTTGCGGTCTTCATCTGAGGATTCACTGATTCTTTCTTGAACATCCATACCTATCTGCATAAAACTCGTTGCATAGAAGATTCAGCCCTTCTCGCCATGGCGTAACGGTAACATTCAATAAAAACACGACACGCAAACACTATGGTACATCTGTGACAGAGACGTACAAAGTCTACTTTCAACCTGCCTGCTGCTATCTTCACTTTCTTTCTTTTGCTGGTGCCTTGTCCCACAGTTTCACAAGGTCGGCACAGTTAGGAACGGATTTGGCAAGGTTAGTGAGAAGGGATGGCCGGATGCCCTTCTTGCCGCCCCCCCCCCCCCCGCACCCCCCGGGACAGAATTAGTCTACCCCAGCTGGCTGTGTCTAGTGTAAGCCATGGAATATTGCGAACGTGTTCAGGTGTCTGCGAGTCGTGTAACTGAGGCGGAACGTGGGGACCAGCCCGGTATTCACCTAGCGGGATGTGGAAAACCGCCTAAAAACTACATCCAGGCTGGCCGACACACCGGCTGACGCCGGTAATCTGCCGGACGGATTCGATACGGGGCCGGCGCACCTACCCGAGTCCAGGAAGCAGCGCATTAGCGCTCTCGGCTAACCTGGCGGGTGGACGCTATCTCCACTGCCACCATTAAAGCAGCTCAGTCGGCCACAACAGAGACCCAAGAGTACATGTGCACTGAAGCACAGTGCTTAAGGCACGCCAACGCGGGTTACCGCAGGCCTCACGGGACCCGTTCGGCCTGCTGGATCGGTTGCTCTGTCAACCCAGCTTTACTACAGCATGGTCCGCCTGCTTGGCTGGCTGGTAAGGTGCTCGCCCCCATGCAAGCTGGCTCGGGTTTGATTCCCGTCCGGTTTGGAGATTTTCTCCGCTCGTGTACTGGGTGTTGTGTTGTCCTCATCATCGTTTCATCCTCATCACCGGCACGCAAGTCGCCTAATGTGGCGTCGACTGAAGTAATTCTTGCACTTGGCGGCCGAACTTTCCCAGGTTGGGCCTCCCGGCCAACAATGCCATACGCTCGTTTCATTTCATTTACTACAGCATAGTCAGGTATACGTTTGCGTAGGTAGTTTCGCTGCAGCTCATCTATCTTAACGGTGGGAGTAGCAAAATGAGCAAACTAAACTTCAAGGAAACTGAGAAGAAATTAAGTACTGGGGAATATACACCAGTCACGAAACAGAGCACAAGTCCAGAATGGGAAAAGTTCTCGCGAGTTTATGAGACAGCTTCAAATAAACCGGTAGATGTCTCGCAGTGCAAATTGTGTGAAAAATTACTTAACACTCATTCGTGAACCTCGAGTATGTTAAGATATACTTGTAAATTTGATCAGCACTTTTCTCACTCCATAAATATTCTGCAAGAGGATGATGACTTAATGGCTGACAGCGGCGTTAGACTGTTTGCCGATGATGCTGTAGTCTACAGGAAAGTAGCATCACACGAAAGTTGTGAACCAATCAATGAGCATTTGCAGAAAATAAATGTGTGGTGTAATGACTGGCAGTTATCTCCCAATATTAGTAAGTGTAACCTACTGCGTATAACAAGACGAAAATCCCCATTAATGTACGGGTACAAAATGAATGCCCAGTCTTTGGAAACGGTAACATTCGTCAAGTATCTGGGTGTGACTATTCGAAATGATCTCAAATGGAACGATCAGATTACACAAGTAACGGGCAAGGCGAACTCTAGATTGCGGTTTATTGGTAGAATCCTGAAGCGATGCAGTCCTTCAACAAAGGAAATTGCTAACAATACGTTAGTTCGTCCAGTATTAGAATATTGTTCGTCTGTATGGGACACTTACAGTTGGGTCTGATTCAAGAGAGTGAGAAGGTCCAAAGAAGAGTGGCAAGATTCGTGACTGGGACATTTAGCCATCGTGAGAGCGTTGCAGATCTCATTGAAAGTTTGAAGTGGGACACACTTGCAGATAGACGACGCGCTAAACGGAAGGGGCTGCTCACTAAATTCCGAAATCCGATCTTCGCCGAGGATGTAGAGCATATATTATTACCACCAACTTTCAGATCGCGCAATGATCACCATTCAAAGATACGGGAAATTAGAGCTCGTATTGAGGCGTTCAGACAATCGTTTTTCCCTCTCGCAATCCGCGAGTGGAACAGAGGGGGGGAAATATGACTTTGGCGCGAATTATGCCCTCCGCCACACACCGCTCGGTGGCTAGCGGAGTATATATGTAGATGTAGACAAGTGTGTGGAAATGTGTGGTACTTCCTTAAGGCCATTTAGCAGTAAAGCTTTCTAAATTTAGAGCAAATATTGATCGGCGTGGGAAAAAATTTGGCTCAGTTGGTATTCACATTCCGGTGATACGCAACGTAGTGCGAAGAGAGTTTGCTATGAAGGGACAGCTTCTCCTTTCAGACATGTACGTTTCATATTAACATAATATGAAAAACAAACTTCATGTTTGCTAAAATGCGTTTGGGGAATTTAGAATGAACTATTTTGGCCACTTAGAATCAATTCAGCGAATTTACAGTACACATACAGGAAAAAGCAATGAGAATTAATATAACTGGATCCATATTTGGCTCAAACACGCTAAGGTGTCAGAAACTATACTTCCTAAACCTCATTTTAGTTGGTGTTGCAGTATAATAGACATTTCCCAGGTCCTTAAGTGCAAAGAATCTCAACTTTCAGAGATGCTCCTGATTACTAAAGAAAACATATGTTAGAGGTGATCTGATGACGATTCGAACTGAGAATAGCCAGTACTAGTCGAGAGAGGGTAAAGTTGCAGAAAAAACCGTTCGTACAGAAATAAATAAATAAGCCCGAAATACGTTGAGAAGAAAAAAGGACAAATAAAATCCACAATATTCTGGGCTACAATGACCTAGAATGAATACAAGGTGTTAAAAAAAGTGTTGAATATGTTGTGTTGGCTTTAGAGCCAACACCGTGTTACTAGAGGAGGCTGAAATGCACGCGTTTTAGCTCACGCAGGAGGGAAGAACTATACTGACGTGAGGTCTCGAACATGACAAGGAATTAGAATTCAGAAAGCGGACGTAATTAGTTTGATACTTAACTTTAATCCATTAATGATGAACGTCGCTCTTGACGGTACATGAGTCACAATATTATCTCTTCAGAAGACATAATAACTGAATATGGCGCCTTGCTAGAACGTAGCAAATGACATAGCTGAAGGCTATGCTAAACGGTTGTCTGCAAATGAGAGCGTCTGTAGTCAGTGAACCATCGCTAGCAAAGTCGGCTGTAAAACTGGGGCAAGTGCTAGGGAGTCTCTGTAGACTAGACCTGCCGTGTGGCGGCGCTCGGTCTGCAATCACTGATAGTGGCGACACGCGGGTCCGACGTATACTAACGGACCGCGGCCGATTTAAAGGCTACGACCTAGCAAGTGTGGTGTATGGCGGCGACACCACAGAATATTTTGAAAGGTGGTAGTACTCATCGAAACAAGAAAAGTAAGTGCAATACACATGGGTCCGGAATTGCATATTTTGTGAGATAAGTCCAGTACATATGCGTGCGGAAATGCATACTTTCTGCGATAAACACGTGTTTACAGGTGGTGTTCAACGTGGCGTCCATTCATGATAATGTGCTCCACTGTCCTCCGGCGTAAGGAATGATGCACCCTTTTAAGTATACGCTTTTGTTGTACCTTCTGAAGACGCGGCCTGTATTGTCCGCACATCGTTGATTGGCGTGGTGAGGGGGGGGGGGGGGGGGGGGGGGGCGTAAATCAACTCCCTGAATACCACAAGCCTCGAGGATTGAGGTCGACGATCGAGCAAGCCAAGTTGTTGCCCCCCCCCCCCCCCCACCAATTCAGAGGTTCGTGCACGTTGTGACGAAAGTGGAGTGGTGCGCCATCATATATGAAACACATTTGTATTTGGTGGTTGGTTGGTTGGCGGAATGAGACCAGACAGCGTGGTCATCGGTCTCATCAGATTAGGGAAGGATTGGGAAAGAAGTCGGCCGTGCCCTTTCAGAGGAACCATCCCGGCATTTGCCTGGAGTGATTTAGGGAAATCACGGAAAACCTAAATCAGGATGGCCGGACGCGGGATTGAACCGTCGTCCTCCCGAATGCGAGTCCAGTGTCTAACCACTGCGCCACCCCGCTCGGTCATTTGTATTTGTTGCTGCAATCGCACAGCCTCCAGCAAGGTACGCAATACATTAATTAGAAAGTCCAGGTAATGAGCCTCAGTTAAGCTTTGTGGTAGCATTTATGACCCTACCAGTCTATCATCTAGTACGCCTGCCCATGCGTTGTCTGAAAATCGGTGTTGGTGCCCTATTTCCTGAACTGCATGGGAATTTACGTCACCCATACATGCTGGTTATGGTAAATCATAACACCATCTCTTGTGAATCCTGCCTCGTCGGTAAATAAAACCTTGGATGTGAACAGTGGATCTGCGACAGCCATTGACAGAAGCGCCGTCTGCCGTGATGATCTTATTGTCTTGTGGCCTCAATGCGTCGTAGATGATGTAGGTACAGCAATTGATCGATGAGTACTACCACCTCTTAAAGTACTCGACACTTGTTCTGAACACCCTCTATACTTTATATTGGGCCTCGCTTTGTGTTACTTGGGTAAAAAGCTTCCGAACCCTACTTATAACACTACAGTGAAAGCGTACAGAATAAACTACTATGTAGCGTACTTTTGTGGGAAGATGGGCAAGCAAGCAAGATTCCTTCAGCCTGCTTGGGTTTTAAAAGCGTAATATGTACGTCTCTGGTCTGTGATAACACGCAAGACCCAAAAATTAGAAACAAAGCACGGCAACAGTGCAAGAGTTCTGACACGTGTAGCTAGCCATCCAATAGGAAGATACACAGAAGAGTCCACTTCGCTTCGGACGGATGTGTGGAATGTCACGAGACGAAAAGCCGTAGCGGTCGGAGAGAGGGTCGATAGTAAAAAATGGTTCAAATGGCTCTGAGCACTATGGGCCTTAACTTCTGAGGTCATCAGTTCCCTAGGCTTAGAACGACTTAAACCTAACTAACCTAATGACATCACACACATCCACGCCCGAGGCAGGATTCGAACCTGCGACCGTAGCAGCAACGCGGTTCCGGACTGAAGCGCTTAGAACCGCTCGGCCACAGCGGCCGGCGGTTGATAACACTTGAGGCTTGTGGTATCAGCATTTCCTGTTGCACCTGAAACCGACTGTCATTGACAATGCGTGAAAATTTTTTCTGGTACCCGTCGGTTAGGATCTTTTTACTTCTACTGTTCTAACAACATAAAAAAGTTCAATTATTTGCTACCAGTTAGTCGTAAAGTGTCAGTCGCTGCTACTTCCTTTCAGGCGAGGTGCGTGGATGGCATTTTCAACTGTCGCTGCCACTCGCCTCCTCCCCAAGCGCCGGCAGTTTAATCATTTAGCAGCAGCTGGCTCTGGTCCATTTGTACAGACGGGTCGCAGCCGACGGCGCAGCTCGGCTAAGCACTCCCAGGTCATTAGCATTCGCTTAGAGGCGGCCTCGACGATTTGAGCCAGGAAGCTTTCTTTCTGGACTTGTTTACGTAGAACTTACAAAAAAAATGTTCAAATGCCTGTGAATTCCTAAGGGACCAAACTGCTGATGTCATCGGTCCCTAAACTTATACACTACTTAAACTAACTTAAGCTCAAGGACAACACACACACCATGCCCAAGGGGGGACTGGAACCTTCGGCAGGATGGACCGTAGAACTTACAACCGAAATCAAAATCAAGCGCAGGGCTGCAATAAATGATTCGTTCGCCTTCAGAGTTTTGTAGTTTGAAAAGTATTACATGTGCAAATGTGACTGATGTATGAATGGAACGGTAAAGTCAACAAGTTTGCATTGTGCCCTCCAGTTGGCGTTACTAGTGCAACTGCTTGACAAAATGAAGACCAGAGCACGAAAAGATCTTTTGTGTGTTGGAAAATGCGACATCTTTATCTGTTATAACACTGGAGCGTGCATTCAGAAGGAATCGTGTAACAAGACCACCATGTTAATGAAGCATTGTACGTTGCTACTGACGATTTAGGGACACTGATTGCCTCTGTAAAAAGAAAACTACTGGTCAGTCAAGTGTGACAGATGCAACAGTGGATCCGGCCGGTGTGACCGAGCGGTTCTAGGCGCTTCAGCCTGGAACCGCGCGACCGCTACGGTCGCAGGTTCGAATCCTGCCTCGGGCATGGATGTGTATGATGTCCTTAGGTTAGTTAGGTTTAAGTAGTTCTAAGTTTTAGGGGGCTGATGACCTCAGAAGTTAAGTCCCATAGTGCTCAGAGCCATTTGAACCATTTGCAACGTTGGAGAAGGTGGGAGGGAGGGGGGGGGGGGGAGGAAGTTTCATATACAGTTAAAAAAAATCAACGGTCCGCGCGTAAGCTTGGAATACCGCAACAAACTGTGTGGATGTTTTTGCTGCGGCGGTTACATTTCAGATCGTACCGTCTGCAGCTCGTGCAACAGTTAAAACCAGAAGATTATGGCCGGCGCCTTCAATTTTGCGTCACAATGCGGGAAGCACTTGAGGATGAACATTCGCCTCCAAGATGCCATTCAGCGACGAAGCGACATTCCGTTCACGTGGAAATGTTAATGCTACAATGTGAGAGTGCTGTTTGGATTGGTTTGGTTTGGTTTGTGGGGCGCTCAAGTGTGCGGTCATCAGCACCCAGACAAAGTCACAATTTTTACACAGTCCAATTTATTTCACGGTCCACTAGCCACTGTCACGAATGATGATGATGATGGTGATGCTGAAATGATGAGGACAACACAAGCACCCAGTCCCCAGGCAGAGAAAATTCGCAAACCGGACGGAAATCGAACCCGGACCTCGTAGACCAGAAGCAGAATTTGAGAGTGCTACAGTGAATTTGCGACGCAAGAATGAGATTCGCCGAAGGTTGTTTTCTGTGCAGTGTTACAGATGAAGCTATATGGGCCAGTTTTATTCTTTGAGAAGACTGTGATGGGTACCTCTTACCTTAATATGTTGCAGTTGTTGTTGTTTCCACCAGCGACTGTTAATTCTGAGAATTTCATCTTCCAATAAGGCAGGGAGGGCTGTAGTATCGATATTCGTCGCCATCTAAACACGAACTTTCGCATCGATGGGTGGGACGTAGTGGTGAAGATGATATGGCTCTGTTTCCTTGACCGCCCAAATCGTCTGATCTAATGCCTTGTGGCTCTTTCGTTTTGGGTTACATTAAGGGCCGTGTTTACGAACTCCCACTGCCAAGGACACTGCAACGGCTCAGAGAACGCTTAAATGCTGTCGTGATGACCACTGAAGAATCCTGCTACATATTATATGGGACGAACTTGACTACTGCTTGGAAATGTGATGTGTGGCCAGAGGGGCAGTCATACAACATTCATAGAGTGCAAAATGCAAACTTGGTGAGTTTGTGGTTCTATCCAAGCATAAATCACATCAGCACATGTAATACTTTGGAAAACATAGAGCTCTGAAAAAAGAGTCATTTATGGTAGTCTTGTACATTACATTCGCCAAACTCAGTATTGTTAGTGATATAATTTTGCGCATGCTATTTGTTTATTCTTTCTTTACGCACACACTTGTCTAATAGTAGCTTGAGTTATCTGTTCTTTCATAGCAACTACTTAGTGTACGCTTGCGACCGGCAGCTACTATGTAACTTTCTATTCGTGGATAGCGTCTGCTGGGGGGCATCATGTGTCGTGCCTGTAATACACGTATAGCTTAACGAAACGAGTAGTTAGGTATAGTTTTACCAGTTTTCTCTTTGATAAGACTTCCTCTCGCAGCCTATCCCATTATGTTTTCAACTGAAGCATTCAGTTTTAACATTCAGAGCTCAGGTATGTTTACACCGTGACCGCCTTTCCAGGCCTGTCGATGAGGCAAATTCGTAAAGTTACGTACAGAAATTGATTTGCAAATTAGATTTCTAATATTTTACTGTTTCTGGTGTCGTCTCTTCGTCAGTATATTTCCTTATTTTGGTGTTTTCGTACGTATAAACATTGCCTTATTACTATCGGTGTCTGCGGAAACCTCTTTCCTCCATTAGCGACAAGAGCATTTTTCTGTGGATGAGGTCAAATGCCCTTTCATATTTGATAAATGCTGTTTGGTACAATTTGCTTCAGTGTGAAAACCTAGTCGACTCAGGACCTTCCTTCACGGAAACGTGCTTGTTAAGCCACGGAGTGGAGAAGACTGTTCAACATCTACATCGAGGACCTGGTCAGACAATAGGTGAAAGATAGATTACCTCAAGGTATAAGAAGTGGAACAGATTAACTTCCAAATACAATGTCTCTTTACTGGGGACCACGTAATCATACAGGCGGTGAAGACAAATAATAAATTGGGGTGAGAAATCCCTGTTCCCCTAGTATTGATTTGATTTGTTTTAGCACAAGTTCTTACTTACACATTAATTGTCTAATATATCAGTGTGTTCCCCACCATGTGTAAACACATTTCAATTCACTTCCATGTTCTTATTGACATATTTTTGAGCATGTCCGGTGTTATAGTGCGAAATGCATCCTCCACAACATTGCGCAGTTCATCGTTTGTAGCATAACGACGTGCAGATACACGCGCCTTAACGACTCCTCGTAATGAGTTGTTAGCCGTCGTGACGTGAGGATTTCTCGGTGGCCATTTCAAAGCTGCTGGTATTGCTAATGAATCACGGCATATCCACCGTGCTGACAAGAGCTTGTTTAGGAACTTGCGCACTGCAAGAGCATAGTATCGAGGCGTTCGTCTTGCTCCAGCCATATGCGTTCTGTGAAGTCCCTTTCCTCAAGCTGTAATATTTTTTGTAAATAAATTGCACCATTCAAAGTCCCTTAAAAAAAGTAGGGTTCAAGTAGATATTGTGATGTCATCGCTGACCACATTGAGACGGATTCTTTTCTGACTCGACCGCGTAATGAAGATTCTCTTTGGCACAAACGACAATATTTCTAGTACTCGAGCTGCGGTAAATGTCACATTCATCTGAAAACACAACCTTGGCACGGTCCACTGCATTCGAAAACTGATTTAACAAAGCCCGGCATGTTAAAATGCGCTCATTCCGGTCTACGTCCGATAGCTCGTTTACGAATGTCGATCGAAAAAGCCTGACCTTAGGGTCTTTTTGCATGTGATCTTCCGAAGCCCCTCTGCTTGTTGATTTCATTGGAGATGTTTAGGACGCGTGGTAGAGACAGAGCATCGAGTGACATTATACTGAGTGCACTATCCGAAAATTACCTCGAGCAATTAAACAGAGAACCGACTCGTGGAGGTAACATCTTGGACCTACTGATAACAAACAGACCCGAACTTTTCGACTCTTTAAGTGCAGAACAGGGACTCAGTGTTCATAAGGCCATTGCAGCATCCCTGAATATGGAAGTCAATAGGAATATAAAAAAAGGGAGGAAGGTTTATCTGTTTAGCAAGAGTAATAGAAGGCAGATTTCAGACTACCTAACAGATCAAAACGAAAATTTCTGTTCCGATACTGACAATGTTGAGTGTTTATGGAAAAAGTTCAAGGCAATCGTAAAATGCGTTTTAGACAGGTACGTGCCGAGTAAAACTGTGAGGGACGGGAAAAACCCACTGTGGTACAACAACAAAGTTAGGAAACTACTGCGAAAGCAAAGAGAGCTTCACTCCAAGTTTAAACGCAGCCAAAACCTCTCAGACAAACAGAAGCTAAACGATGTCAAAGTTAGCGTAAGGAGGGCTATGCGTGAAGCGTTCAGTGAATTCGAAAGTAAAATTCTATGTACCGACTTGACATAAAATCCTAGGAAGTTCTGGTCTTACGTTAAATCAGTAAGTGGCTCGAAACAGCATATCCAGACACTCCGGGATGATGATGGCATTGAAACAGAGGATGACACGCGTAAAGCTGAAATACTAAACACCTTTTTCCAAAGCTGTTTCACAGAGGAAGACCGCACTGCAGTTCCTTCTCTAAATCCTCGCACAAACGAAAAAATGGCTGACATCGAAATAAGTGTCCAAGGAATAGAAAAGCAACTGGAATCACTCAATAGAGGAAAGTCCACTGGACCTGACGGGATACCAATTCGATTCTACACAGAGTACGCGAAAGAACTTGCCCCCTTCTAACAGCCGTGTACCGCAAGTCTCTCGAGGAACGGAGGGTTCCAAATGATTGGAAAAGAGCACAGGTAGTCCCAGTCTTCAAGAAGGGTCGTCGAGCAGATGCGCAAAACTATAGACCTATATCTCTGACGTCGATCTGTTGTAGAATTTTAGAACATGTTTTTTGCTCGAGTATCATGTCGTTTGTGGAAACCCAGAATCTACTATGTAGGAATCAACATGGATTCCGGAAACAGCGATCGTGTGAGACCCAACTCGCTTTATTTGTTCATGAGACCCAGAAAATATTAGATACAGGCTCCCAGGTAGATGCTATTTTTCTTGACTTCTGGAAGGCGTTCGATACAGTTCCCCACTGTCACCTGATAAACAAAGTAAGAGCCTACAGAATATCAGACTAGCTGTGTGGCTGGATTGAAGGGTTTTTAGCAAACAGAACACAGCATGTTGTTATCAATGGAGAGACGTCTACAGACGTTAAAGTAACCTCTGGCG